>NW_008684432.1:6409-52295 GCF_000695815.1 Acanthisitta chloris | reverse complement strand
TTTTTCTTGCCTCAATTTTCCTTTTAATATTCCAATGAAGAGCTAAGAATCTTGTGTCCATAAGAGGAGTGCTATCACTGTATTTATTTTTTCTTGCCTCAATTTTCCTTTTAACATTCCAATTAGGAGCTAAGAATCTTGTGTCCATAGGAGGAGTGTTATCACTGTATTTTGATGGCAAAATTCTCCTGGCACTTAACCATTAATTTTTTCATTTCTTTCAATATTTTCACTACTTTTCATTATTTGCTATTAAACTAAACCATATTCTTCCTGTGATATTATTTGCCCACTTAAATATTTTATTTTCATGAGCACTGCTGATGATTCATTCATTTCTGCAAGACAGTGAGTCTTTCAGCCACAATAAGCTCATGTACTGCACATCACCAAACATAAGGTGCTTTTGCTGCCACAAAATCTGATGGGCAGAATAAAGATGTTTGTCCTGAGTGCTAATTACATCAGTATTGTGGAGGCTGTTTTTTCTCCTTTCAAGATAGAGAAGGACTTGGAAATTTTTATCTCTCAGTAGAGAAGTACCAGACACACTTCCTGTAACTTCAATAAGTACATGCAACACAGGGAATGTGCTGCAAGACCTTTCTTTCTTCCCTAGAACTATGGTTTTTATTTTTCTCCCTCACCCAACTGCAGAGCAATGTGACTTGAGGTCTTGCTATGTCAGAGGCAAAGGTTTCAAGGTTTTAGTCACTGTTGCCATCGTTGTTGCACTCCAAGGCCCCTCAGCTTGGCTTCTGGGAGACCAAATGTTTGCATGAATTATGAGGATGGCATTGGGATAGTGAAGCAGAGTCAGAGCAAGAGTGTTGAATGCTTTTGTCCCTGTTGTTGTTGGCTGTTGTCCCTCCTTTTTCTGGGAAGATACTTATCGTGTCTTGTCTTCAAGGGCAGCATTTAATTTTGATTTGTGTGGAGCAGCATGGAAATGGAGATTGAAGTGATCAGCTACTGAATTGTGTGTCCTTTACCTTTTATTAGGGGTGTTAGCTCACATCTTGATGAAGGATGTATTACATGACTACAGAAATAGAATAGATTTAACGCTTTTTAAATGCTTTTTATCAATTTCTTCTTGCCATAAAAGAAGAATTATTGACAAACCCTAGGTCTCTGTGACTCCTACTTTTCTGGTTTAATAGCCCTCTCCTACATGCCCTTGTTGCTATGGTGCTCCATTTCACAGCTATGATGCCTTATATATTGTAATAAGTGACACATACTCAAGGTAGGCTGAAAAAGTCAGTGCACTGGCAATTAATAACTTTGAATTCTTTACTTAAGCAAAAAATTTTGAGGGTGTAAGGCAACTAAAGAATTGACAGGAATGGCAAAAGTGCTCAAGAGAATTCCTGTGCTACCTACTATTCAAAAATGCATTGTGGGACAAGAGATTTTTCCTAGAAGAAGTGAGTAAAATATTGAATGTGTGCTGCAGAGACACAGATTTTTCAGATATAGATCATCATATTTTCTTGATGTTTTTAGTTAAAAGTAAACAAACAAACCTATGTGTTCTGTTGGCTTCCTTCTGTCTTATAAAATTGGCAGAAAGTGTGATGATGTCTTAAATGTGTGAAGTCTAAGACATTTTTGTGCAACAACTTGAAACAAAAAGTCTGGAATTTTTCAGAGAAAAAAAAGACAAGCAGCTCTGTGTTACCTGTTTTCTTACAATAACTTCTGTTCTTTATCTTTACTATGTATAAGACTCCTGAGATCATTGAAAATCAAAAGAAAATAAAAATTTCTGTCTTGGTAATTGAAACTTGTGTGTCTTTCTGTACTGAGATGGTGCTACCACTTGTTTCAGAAGCTAATGGACAATCATAGGTATATTAGCATGTACATCCTTTGTAAAACAAATCAAAAATTTAGTAGAGCTGCATTTATTCACTGAATATTAATATTGCTAATAAATCATACATTATTAATGTACATTAAAGTGAATATAATATAAACTTGTTATAATAATACTGTTATCAATAATATAATCAAGCTTATTAATAATTCTTATATAATGATAATGAAATAATAAAAACTTAGTCTGTTGTTTGTCACTATAAAATGAAATATTATAAACAAAAATAAATTGTCAAGCATTGGAATGGGCTGTCCAGGGAGGTGGTGGAGTCACCATCCCTGGAGGTGTTCAGGAAAAAACTGGATGTGGCATTTAGTGCTATGGTCTAGTTCAGTAGTTGATGATTGGTCACAAATTGGACTTGATGATTTTGGAGGTCTTTTCCAACCTAAATGATTCTGTGAAACACATAAGGTAGTATTTGACAGGAGGTGCTAGGATGAGCCAAGAGAAATGGATCCAGGTATAACTCAGATTCTTGCTATGCTAAAATGCAGTTGTCAGGGGTCTTTTTAGATGAGTATTAATGGTAACACTATGCTGAAGCAAAATACATTGTCCAAAACTATTTTTTAACCTCAAAACATGGACTATAAAAGTAAGAAATAAGCAAGGTCTTAATTTAAAGATCCTGTTCCCATGAATTGATGAAGCTGAAGCACAGACCCCCAGATCTCTGTGATGAGCTACTGTACCCTGTTGTCAGCTGCACAAGAACACTGCTGACAAAATGGCCAGATCTGGCCAAGATTGTTTTGAACATCTTTGAGAAAATGTTGTGTCTAGGTGAGTCTTGGTCAAAACTGAGTTTTCTGGCACTGGTAAGTCCCCTGCACAGGAACTTAGGCAATTTGCCAAAAGGAGGGGTTTCTATCTGATTTTTTTTCACATTTGCTGAATCCCTTCACCACTGTTTTTTCAGGTTTAAATGCCTAACCCTTCCCTGTTGCTGCCTGGTGCTTGTGTTAAGCTGATTCTCAGCTCTTCCAGCCCCACTGGCAGAGAGGGTGCTGCTGTGACTGGCACCTGTGGGTGCCACAACTCACCTGAGGTGACAATGCTGCTGCTCCCACTGTCCTGGCCACAAGCTCCCTCCTGCTGCCAGTACATGAATGTAATACACATTGGTATCTCCCTTACTTTTTACCTTGTGTCAGCTTGTGATGTTTATCTCATGGGCAAAAGTAACCTTAGAAATATCTCTTGAGAAGAAGTCTAGCACTGGCTTTGTTCTGTCTTTAACCTCAGACAGACTGTATCAGCAAGAGACTTTGAAATTATTTCTTTCCTCTTAATACCAGATTTTTTTTCCCAGATAGCACTGTACTGAGACCCAGAGACATAGACTGTGTTCCCAGCTCTGATGTTTATGGTAGCTCTTTATTGCTTTCCAAACCTTCCACAATGTATTCAGCATATCATGCACCACCCCTCTTGAACATCAATTTTTTTGCTCTTTGCTATATATTTCTGCATGACCTACCAAGTCTTTACTGAGGTGTCTGGCGATATGCAAAATGTAAATAACAAAACTACAGGGAAATTGCTAATAAAACCAATCTCAGTATTTCTTTTTCATAAAATCATAGAATCAGATACATTGGAAAAGACCTCCAAGACCATCTAGTCCAACCCTACTGTGGTTACCAGACCATGGCACTAAGAGCCACATCCAGTCTCAGCTTGAAAACCTCCAGGGATGGTGAATCCACCACCTCCCTGGGCAGCACATTCCAATGTCTGATCACTCTCTCTGGAAAAAATCTCTTCCTAATATCCAACCTAAACCTCCCCTGGCAGAGCTTGAGTCTGTGCCCTCTTGTCCTGCTGCTGGTTGCCTGGGAGAAGAGACCAACCCCCCCCTGACTCCAACCTCCTGTCAGGGAGTTGTAGAGGGTGATAAGGTCTCTCCTGAGGTTTCCCTCATAACATTCCAATGTCTGATCACTCTCTCTGGAAAAAATCTCTTCCTAATATCCAACCTAAACCTCCCCTGGCAGAGCTTGAGTCTGTGCCCTCTTGTCCTGCTGCTGGTTGCCTGGGAGAAGAGACCAACCCCCCCCTGACTCCAACCTCCTGTCAGGGAGTTGTAGAGGGTGATAAGGTCTCTCCTGAGGTTTCCCTCATAACTGGCACTTCTTTTAAAAAGCATAAGATTACAATTCTACTTGCACACTTACAGAAGACAGGAGATTACATATCAGAAAGCAAATTAATTATTTAGAGAGTAAGAGGAAATTTGTTCTCCCTTCCTGTTTTTAAGATAAGTGGCCAGGAGATTATAAATATGCTATACTTGAAATGGCCTTTCTTAAAGTAGAATTAAAAAAATGCTATAATAAATTATTTCTGTAACAGTGGGTTAAGATTAAAAAAACACCTGAAAAGTAGTGTAATTGCATGTTCATCACTGCTGTATTATCTCATAGCTATAATCTCACAGTATGGTCACTCTCAAATTGCACTATTATGACAATTTCAAAACATCCTGCTAAGAAGTGTCAATAATAGGCAAGAGAGGAAGATAGCTAAAAGCATAGGCTTTATTTTAGCAAGAGTTAGTGATGCTTGTGTGTCCACTGCAGCTGCCAGGCAGAACTTATGTCCCTGGAAACTTCTGATCCTTTAAAATGTGTTTTCAACCCAAAATTGGCCGTGGCTACATTTTGAGAATCTTAGACTAAAATGCTTCTAGTTTTGGATATGTCAGATCATTTTTCAGTGTGCAAAATACATTTCCTTGAAGGCAAAGAAAACAGCAATCTTTTTGGAATAGGGTCAAAACTTTCTGATATAAACATCAAATAACATTCATTATTAAGTACGCTGTATAAATAGCAATTACCACTAAGTTCTTTGACTCATGAAATCATTGAATAATTTAGGTTAGAAGGGACCACTGGGAGGGCTGAACAGTCCAACCTACTACTCAAAGCAGGGCTAATTTCAACAAGCAGTCAGCTCGCTGAGAGCTCACACAGCCCAGCACTGAACACCTTTGTGATGGAAACTCAACAGATGCTTAGGACAACCACTGCAGTGCCTAACCTTTTCATGGTGTTTTGTTTGGGTTTTAACCCACACACCCTATACCCAGCTGTGATTTATGAGTATTTCTTCATTCTTTCACTGACCACTTCTGAGAAGGTTCAGGCTCCATCATCTCTGAACCCCTCTCCAGGTGGTTGAGGACTGTAGCAGGTTATCCTTTCTCCTTCTCATCTTGAGGCTTAGCAAGTCCAGCTCCCTCAGCCCCTCCTGTGAATTGTGTGCTCCATCTTTCTCCATGGAGGGGCATTGATAGCTCTGTTCTAGTGAGGAACAGTGGGTTGGGGCACAGTGCATGCAATGCAGCCTTTTCAGAGATCCTTTGCCTTTGAGCTCCTTGAGGCTCCACCAGGTCCATCCTTACAGCTTGCCAAGTTGCCTGAACAGGTTCCTTGCCTTCCAATAGAACCTCTGTGCACTGCAACGTGTTGTCCCTGTAAATTTACCAAGGATGCATCTTTCCCAGTTATTTGATCCCTGGTGGAGGTACTCCAGTGTTGATTCCTAAGGATGCCACTCATAACTACCCACTGTTTTGAATTACTGGCCATTTGAACACAGTAGTTCTGTTCAGATTTTTTCCATTACTAAAGAGAATTGATCATTATACTGATTATAAGAATTATATTTTGGTTTTATTATAATTAAAAGTGAAGGCAAACAATGAAAATGGGAACACTGGCATGTTTTCCAGCATTGAAATGATTTTTCAGCCTGCTTTAAAACTGGTGTGAGTTATTTCGATATATTCATTTTTCCCTTTCTCTGCTTTTGATTTAAAATTCAGAGGTTGCTGGAATCAACTTCTAAATTATTGAATTTTTAAACAAAATTAAGTAGATACTGTCTTGGATGTTCTGAAAGTAAAATTAAGACATAAGAATGATCCTTTGAATTTTTAAATGAGGGTTTCAGGATTATTTTCTTTTATTAAAGCAAAAAGACAGATATTGTTGCCAGCCTGGATCTGAAATTATGAACACCAAGGAATAACAATACACTGTTGCTCAGTTTCCTGCTTTTATTGGCTTTGCTCGAGTGTTATGGCTGCTATAAGAGTACCAGTTTTGCTGAAAATGTGTTTGACAGCAGCCAGACAGGTTCCCTCTGCAGAACCAGCATGAGGCCGACGTCTGAGCTGCTACTGCTTGAAATTCGACAAGGAGTCTCTCCAAAGCTGATCCAAAGGTTGTAATGTCCAAGATTTATCTTGGTAATTTTTGTCTTGGCCCATTGGAAATGTTATTTAGCCTTCAGACATGCTACTGGTCCAAGCTTTCCAATGGGATGTGAGCCACAGACTTCCTCAGTCGTCGTAGCTGAGTTATTTTGCTACTCAGCTATGCAGAAGCAGCAGGCCTTTAGGCTAATTAATAAATCATCAACGCATTTGTGGTGTGAAAAATGAAATATTTATGCTTGCCAGAGTAATGTTTCTGTCTTGCAGCCCCATGCTCTGTTGATGCCTGATGGAGGATGAAGTAAATACCAGCTGGTGTAGAATGAGCAGAATATAATTACTTTCTACAAAGTTAACTGAATATTAAAAATAGAAGTCAGAGAAGCTGGTAAAAAAAAAAAGGAAAAATATATAGATACATGCCTGTAAGGCAGGACATAGCCAATCCATGAAGAGAACACTTGCCTAACTAGTGCCATGGGGATAAAGAACCTGCAGGATCCATATTGTGTACAAATGTGTCACACAGAGGTCTTTTTACAGAGCAGTTAGTGACCAGCTGGAGTAGTTAAAAGGCCTGAAGGGAAGCCAAGTATGTTCTACTGTTCTGGTCAGTCATCATTAGGGGACCACTGAAGGACTTAAAATTTCAGATATGGTTGCTTTTAAAAACTGTGTCCACTAATAAAAAAAAAAAAAGAAAATATTACTTGTTAGGTTTTAAGGCAACCAGGAGCTAGTTTTGTTCTTTGTGTTCTGACACAATAGTAGATTTAATGGAGCTGTGCTGGGTGTCATTTTTGCAATCACTGCCCTAGCCCTTCTCCATGGAGAGAATGTGAGAGCACCAGGCCAATCAAACCCCTTGAAGAAAAACATTAACATGTAACAGAAAGGGGATTTAACCCCTTACTTGAAGTGGAGACTCTTTACAATAATCAGCCAAAAGTGATCTACACAAGTGGCTGATTTTGTGCTAGCAGTTGCAATCAGAGGGATTGAAAGGGTGAGCCATCAAAAAAGCTCTGCAGACAGGTGGAGGGGTGGCATTGTGCAGGTCAGGCAGGCATCAGTCTTCCTCAGTCTCCCAATTCTAATTTCAGATTGCTTTTTTTTTCCTGGGCAATTTAGTCTGCCTCTTTTCCTTTGTGTTGGGCCAATTCTAATTTCAGATTGCTTTTTTCTGCCTGGGCAATTTAGTCTGACTCTTTTCCTTTGTGTTGTGTGCACAGTCTGATGTTCTGATAAAATCCAAATGTTCAAAATCCAGGAAGAACATTCCATTCATGTGAATTTTCTCATTTGCTTTCACAGCTATGTTGAAAGTTCAGGGGTTCAAGTTCAGTTGTGTAAATGAGCTTCTGAGCCTGAGCCAAACCTCAATGCTAAACCCTTCAGATTGGTAACGTCACCTGTTATACATGTTGAAGTTTGATGATTTGTAGGAGAATCAGCATGGAAGAACAGACTTCTAACAGCTATTATTAGTCTGTTTAGCAGTGAAACACCTTTTTATAAGTAGGAAAGGAACATGCTGTTCACTTTTGGTTGTGTCATTTCTGAAAGCAGGCAATGACCTGAGGTTTGCACACAAGACAATGAATAACCCATCAAGCTATTTCTCTTAAGGGGAGCAATTGGTATCAAGACGAAGAAAAAAGGTTTGCAATTTGTAGCTTTTCCATTAAAGGTTTGCTGTATAATATTCTTATAATATTACTGCCACTGTTTAATAACACAGTTGCCCTTGATGCATTATCAGGGCCATGTTATGATTGACTGTACTGTGGGACAGCTGTTTCATGGTGTGTGCTCTCTGCCCTCGAGCACCTTGCCAGAGGAGTGGAGGAAGCTGGAATTTTTGTCCCTTTTCTCCCCATCACTGTGATCCTGCAAGCATCAGGGCTGTCATACAGAAAGGGAAAGTGACACACAAGTAACTGAGAGTCCTATTCCTGTGTGGCAGCAGCAAACACGATGTATGCAGGTCCCCTCCATCACCATCAAACTGCCTGCTAATTATGATTTGAGTGAGACAGTAGTAGAGGAACAGAGAGGATTGACTGCACCCTTTTGCACTTGTCTGCCAGAAGAAAATCAACTGCATTCAAGGAATATGAGAAATAGGTATAAATATTTCAGGAAGAGGTAAATTTAAGATCTTCAGATGCTACTTTAGAAGGATGCTGGACCATTTGAGAATACCAATTTTTAAACAGAAGAATTACAGAAGCAGCAAATGATATCTCTTCCCTATTTGCAACAGGGATTTGAACTAAATGTCATATTTTAGGTCCGTGCTTTGTGTTTGCTTCTACGAGAACTGACAATTTAAATGTCAGTTATTAGAGCTTGTCAATAAATTTCAGAATCTAAGCAAATCTGGCAAACATGACTGACAGCTACAAATTAATTTATCTTTGTTAAATAACCAGCCAGCACTGCACTGCCATTGCTGACACACATCAGAGTATAACACTCCTAATTCAGAGTGTGAGATGTTGTTTTGTCATTAAGTACAAATTATGCAGATTCTACTCATCTCCTAGGAAGAGAGAAATCTTTGAAGCTGTGATGCCCTTCAGGAGAAGTAATCAGTTATCCCAAAAGTTCTATGGTTTTATGCTCAGCAGAGCAGTATGCTTTAAATGGTATGGTTTAAAACAAAGCAGGCTGTCATCAGTGCATAAAATCATAACTACTAATGTGGATGGTAAAAAGTAGTATTTGCTGCTTTGAAAGGAAAAAAACCCCCAGAAATATCATGGAAATTAAGTCTCTCACAAAGTCAAAAGTCAGTTAAAACCAACATGAGCTACTGCTAGGTAATCAGAACTTTTGAATATGAAGTCATGTATTTAAGTACTTAAATAAAGACACACCAACTAATTACAGGTGTGTGGGAAACACTAGACTATAGCCACACTGGAGTGTTGTACCTGAAAATAGTAGTAATAATAACAATGCTACTCTTCCAGGTTAGAATTGTCAGAAGCTTTTGTTGCAGAGTATACAATAAGAGTTTTCCTGACAGGAGTATTATAAAGAAGAGAAACTGTGTAAGAAGGTGTTATTTCAGGGCAGGTGGCCAAACAGTGATGATCTAAAAATTCTCAAGTTTCTTCATAGATTCATAGAACCATTTGGCTTGGAAAGGACTATAAAGACCATTTAGATCCAACTCCCCTGCCATGCACAGGGATGGAATATGGTGGTGGAACACTCAAAGCCCCATCCAGCATGGCCTTGGACACTTTCAGGGATGGAGCATCCATGACTTCACTGGGGACAGAGCACTTGCTGGTGAAGTCTGAGACAAAAAAAAAAAATAATCATTGAATCCTTCAGCTTTCTCCATATCTCCATACCCCAGGTAACCAGGTCTCCTATTTCATTCTGGAGATGGCCCACATTTTCCCTAGTCTTTCTTTTAACACTGAGATACCTATAGAAGCTTTTAATGTTGCCCTTAATGTCCCTGACCAGGTGTAATTCTATCAGGGCTTTAGCTTTCTGAACCTGAACCCTGGCAGCTTGGACAATTTCTTTGGATCCCTCCTAGGCTACCTGCTCTTGATTCCATCCTCTGCAGCCTTCCTATTTGTGTTTGAGCTTGTCCAGGAGCTCCTTATGAAAGATGAGTAGTGTTGCTTTTGATCTTCATTAACATAAGCTGATCTGGAACCTCCCTTTGTCAGAGCTGGCACAATATCCATTTCAACCCTGTTTTGAAGGGAAACAGATGCCACAGTTTATATTCTGCTCAAATACTCTAGGAATATTTAACTTTTTGGTTTTTCTTGGACTTTGTTTTGGTTGGATGGGTTTTTTCCTCATTTTTAATGGTTTAGCAGAGCATTATGAAAAACGAAAATAAATTCTAGTTGTGTTTCTCATGAGGTTACTTCTCAGCCTGCAGAGGGATTCAGCCTGATGTGTCTTCTGTCATAGAAAGCATAATGTCATTCATCTAAAAAAGTAAAATACAACAAGCCTCAGTTACCTCAGCTGGCTGTTAGTCCCAAGTTTTAATGGTGAGGGTGCAAATTTCAGAACTATTAATTATTTCATGCTGATGTCTAGCAATGTTTCTGTGATTTGAAGCATTTTAGGAGACCAGTCAGCAAAAGTTAACTTTGGGGCTATAAAATATCAAACAATACTCCAGTTAAAGTTTTTGTATTTCAGTAAAAAGCCTGAGAGGAAAGCAGAGGCAGGTGTGATTTGTAGACCTCAGAGGGGAAATAAAGATATTCTTGGAGAAATAGAGGAACTGGATCATTTTAATAGTCAATTTTCTTTAAAACCATTCAACCACAGTATGAGTGCTGTATTCTGTAATTTATTTGGACTTTCAGAGGTGTTGTGGGGACCAGGTTTGAAAACGCTTGAGCTAGTTTCTGAGGGGAGAATGTGGCCAAGCGCTTACAGTTTGTGCTCTAGCAGCCACCTCATCATGGATTTTAAAGTAACCATTTCTCATTATTTGCCATTTATCTGGCTCAGCATCCTTCAGTCAGTTTGCCATCCCACTGTGGTTCCCATGAGATCTGCCTGGTGCTGAGCATTTTAAAGCTCCAGCTGTTTCTTTAAGATCCAAAATAAGAGATGGTCTTTGTTTTGATGAAGACTGCCATGTGGCAGCTTAGGCAATGATATCCTTGAATGTCAGGAAGTGTTTTGAATATTTTCAGTGCTTGCTCAGGCTATTTTCCCTGGCTGTAATCTTATAAAGTTTTTCTGTTCATTTCCATCTTTTCAAAGCCTACAAACATCCCTATAATGTCTTTAGTTTTGATCACTGGAGCCTTATCTCCTCATGCGTTAAATGAATGTGTTATGACAAATTAATGCAATATTTAGCACCGTTAACCTGTCTGGTTGCTAGGTTCAGAGCTTCATCTCCCCTTTCTGAGGGCCTAGAGTCACTGTGCATTTGATAACCACCATAGTTAGCTGATCAAATTTGCATGCCATAAACAGGTCAAGGTTTACATGGTGCTTTTTGATTGTGGGGTTTTTGGCTCGTTTTTTGTTTTGTTTTGCTTTGATTTTTTTCCCCTCAGTCATTCAAGGTAAAAAAAAAAAAAAAAAAAGGTGATATAAATAGAACATGTAATGAAATTGGCCTGAGTATGAAACTCATCAATCTGGAACTCATAGGTGCTGTAAACTCAACAGGTAATAGATAAAAGGTCATCCTATTTCATGGACATTGCTTTAGATAAAATACCTGTTAGAGTTAATAATTCTCACTATAAATCTTACTAACATAAAAAGCTCAGTTATACAACTGTAGTTATTTTTATATCAATGACCTTAATTAATATGAAGCCTTCAATATAACAGATCTTGCTCTGTCGACTGTATGGAGGTCCATATGACCACTAGGAAGGGAGTCAGTATTATTGCACAGTTTAATTTGTATCTTGTACCTTAAAATCTAAATTTACCTTAAATCTACAATGGACCAGATCCAATGGACCAGTATTAGCCTCACCATCAAATCACAACATTGGCAGGGAGCCATATAAAGGACAATCAGTTTGAAGTCACAGTGTGGTTTCTGCTTCATCTTACCTTGAAAAGAGGTTTCAGATATGAAAAAGGACCTCTAACTTTTTCTGTGCTTTCAAATGATATGAGTTGGTCCAATGGGAGCTACCACATCCCCATATGAACCTGGCTTCCATATAAGATCATGTTCATGCAAGTTAAATTCATTAGTTAAATGTAAGGTTAGGCTTGAGCAGCTCTCTGGTCTATACTTTATAGAAGCCATGTTTATTCTGCCTGCACTATCACAGTTTTCAGGTCAAACATGACCCTTCCAACCTTCTGAAGCAATAGAGACAGACTATCATGAAGAGGACAGCAAAGAGCTGAGATGGTCAATGTTCAGTTTGAATTTACATGTCTCTGGTGATGGATTGCTTGTCAGCATTATGTGCAAATACAGAACATTATTCTGATGTATGGAAAGCTTGCTTTATTTCTACAGTGCCTCTTGAAAGACCTGAAAGTTTTCTGCTTGCATGGAGGAAGCTTGAGAAAAACCTTGGGGGATCAGGGGCTGAGTGTTGGTTGTTTAACTTAGCAGACCTCCAAATGAGCCTAGAACTAACCACAAAATGTAAAGCATGCCTCCTGTAAAGACTACTCTTCCCTTGTTTGCCTGAAAACAAAAAACAGAGAAGACTTCAGGTAATCTCTAGGTTACTTCCTTGCTAGCTGTGACTTCATTCTGGTATTTCACTTCTTCCTTCCATCTTATATCACCAGTTTCTTTCATGGCATCAGATTGCTCTGGGTATCACACCGGTCATTTGTTCCAGGACTGGCAAACACATTTCCTGCTATGTTCATGGGAGAAAGGAAGATTTGGGATTAGTTTTTAAGGCTCTGGGACTTAGATTAATTGCTCAAGAGATCTGACTCAAACTGCTGTAATTGTGCAGCCAGCAAGTGTCCACTGCATGTGTTTATTTTTTCTACTTCCAGCCCCCCAGGCTGGGATCAGGTTTGTTAACTAGTTTCTGAAAATAGGAAGAAACTGTTGTTCCTTCACTACCTATACAAATGAGGCACATTCTATATGAAACATGTCAATAGACTCAAAAGCTATGTATAGATGGATGGGAAGACAAAGTATATGATCCCTTAGGTATCAGTTGATAGGTGTGCTGCCCACAATAGCTTGTAGGTGTGAAGAGGTAAATAAAGTTCTCTTTTGGGGAGCCTCAAGATTAGAATTTCTATGCTGCTTTTTTTTTTTCTCCCCAAGACTATTCTTGCTTTCTGAGAAAGAAATAACAAGGGGAAAAAATTTGCATAACAGTAGGATACTTATGTGCAAAGTAGCTAAGAAGACTTTGTAATGAAAAGCAAATGAAAAATAACTTATAAAACATTCTTCACTAACATACTAGATTTCTTGGTGTTTAGTTAAAGCTGAACTATGTGAACTGTTATGCTTTATTAAGTGACATTAGTAGAAAAGGAAGTATGGGAAGAAAAGGCAGAAAAGTATAAGCCTATAAGAGTTAAACTTGCAAATTTAACATGGAACATTTCAAGTTTTGTGAAGTAGGTAATCAAACCTTGCTAATCTATTTTACAAATTATCATCACATAGGGATGATTATATTAAAATTACTTCTTAGTATAAAGTAGGATTCACTACCCATACTAATACGATAGATCTCTCAAACTATTTCCTTCAATGAGTGTTCCTTTAGTATGGTTCAAGGCATCCCAAAAGCTTGCAGTGAACTGACAGAGGTGCCTTTGAATACTTTAATTATGCATGGCCACCTTTATCCTATTTAGGCTGAGACTTATCTAGATTACACAATTAGTTAGCCTTTCAGAATAAGTTGACCTTTAAATTAAAATGTTGTCTCTTTGAACACTACCAGTCAAATTAAAACAACCAGTCACACTTTAACCTCTAAAATAAATTGTTTTTAATGTTCTCTTCTAATGATCAGTTCCTACAAAATAATTTATAATTGTCAGCAGTCTATACTACAGAAAGTAGTTGAAGACTAGGACTGTGATGGGCCCTTCATCCAGCGCTTTCTGATCTTTAGAGCTATGGCATTGGTTAGATCATAGAACAAATTAGAATAACTCCACTCTCTGAACTGGCTTCATGTCTGAGATGAACTAAATAGAATGCCTGAAAACCAGTCCTCTTCTACTTCCATGTGAAGAATTCTCTAACTGCAGAGTCAAGAGCTCTTTTTTCACTGTTTAATAAACTCCAGCACATTTGGAGGACTTTCTAGCATACACCTAGTCCAAAGCATTCTCAAACGTTTCTGCTTTTTCACCATTTCTCTGCAGCTGGATCTAAGTGTAACCCCAATGTTGGCAAGCACCTCTCCTCTCAAGTGTTTTTCAGGTGGGATCACCCACATTGCAGGAGGTTCCCTGAGCCCTAACATGTTCTGTGACCCAGGTGGGATCACCCACATTGCAGGAGGCTCCCTGAGCTCTAACATGTTCTGTGACTCCAGAAGACCAATGTTTCTTCCTCCTCTTTCCAAAGCTTAAGTTGACCAGGAGACAGCAGATAGAACAAGGAGAACATACTGTCCTTTTTTTTTTCCCCAATTTTGTCTTTCTATTCAATCCCTTTTAAAAAAGGATTGTCTTGAGTGCTCCCACAGTACAGCTAAAGCTAGCTGGTAACAGTTGCCTTGAATATTATTTTTTTTAGTATTTCACGTGGCACTTTACTAAAACACTAACTGCAAGAGACTTTCATCTCAATATTGACAAAACTGGTAATTAAGAGCTGATGTAAAATTCTTGCATAAAACTTTGACATTGCTCCTTCAGTGTATGATAATAATGAATTTCTATTACTCATATTGATTTAAGCCTCAACATTGACAATGTGAGTTTGCATTCAAAAACTGTGGTGTTTGATTTAAACCAGAGTGTTTTTCAAGTATAGCTGCAGAAGTTGTAAACTTGGGGAATATCCTGGCTGCTCCTATAAAGCATCTAGTTCTCCATTTATTTATTTATTTTTACACAAATGGGACAGTACCTTTTAAATAATACAATATTGCAAAATATCTTTAAGCTGAAAAATTTTAACAAAAAATGATCTGTGTGTCATGATGCCACATGTGAATGGGAGGATCTGCTGGATCTTCATTCTGGTCTTTTTTTCTTTTTCAGGAAAAAAAAAGTTGGTGTGATCTGAGTGGTATTTCTCATGTCATTCCAACCTCTGTCACTTTTCAAATTATTTTATTACCTATATAGTGTATATGTACATTTATGCACACTATACTCAATATGTATCATCAGCACTATTGTATCAATGGCCAAATGTAGCCATACCTATTTCAATATTTCCATCATACACAGGCACAGGTTAAGACATGATTGTGTTCCTGAGTAGAGCTATTATTTTAACTGAGAGTTAGATTATGTTTTGGGCTTGAGCATAATATACACAGATCTCATGAAGTGCTTATGCAAAAGCTGAAAGCACAAGCAAACCCTGGTTGGGGTGGCTATATGTAACAACTTTAAGTGAGCTTAGCTGAAGCTCTCTCTATTTTAAATGCTAGCAGAATCTAATCAGGGTGTGTTTACCTGGATATATTTCTTCAGTTGCCAGTGAAACCACGAGAAAACTTAGTGCATGAGGGAACAGAGCATCAGTAAATATGGCAACAAAAAAAAAAAATCAATAATTATAAAAAAATAAAAGGTATTGCAACAATGCAATAGCCTTTAATGCCAGTTTTCAATCCACTTTCATAAACTTCTGAGATACTTTTATCAGCTGCCTCCTTCTTTCCCATCTCCCACACCATATGTAAGGTTATACATTCTTTTTTATTAATGGACCCAAAAAGCCAGTAATATAATGGCCTGAATACAGAAATACAGTCAGAAAGGCTTTTCTTCCCCACTTGATGAGAGATTTTGCAGCTCTGCTATCTTAACCCAGCTATATTGATTTCTGCTTCTTACATGTTAAGTAGGAAAGTCTCTCTGGAGTTTATTTGTACAGGCTCTTTGTTGCCTTGAGGTTTCAGTAAATAGCTGAATTTCACCAAGAAGTTTCTTCTTGGTAAAAATACTTTTTTGAAGAAAGCAAATAAATGGCAAACAAGTGAAAAGGTGTCTACTGCTTTACAGCTCCATTTTCTCAAGGATCTTCCCCCTTTTTGTTTTCTATTACTTTGCAGTTGGAGTTCCAGAGGTAATTCAGAGCATCATTTGAAAAACTGAAGAGTAGAAAGTTTATGCAATTAAACTTTTTCTGTATTTGTACTTTCTTCTGATTCCTAGTATGCTTGGCCAGAATATTCCTTGTGCTTTTTCTCCTTGCTCATCAAAAAACATAATAGTGCCCTCTTCTATAACTTCCCTTGTGCTCTCTGATCTTCTGGACTCCATGTTTTATTGGTATAAATGGAAATTGCTTCCAAAACCTCTTAATTGGTTTGTCCTGGCTTAGCATATGACTTGCAGCATTTTTTGCAGGTTTTGTTTGGTTGTTTGCTTAATCCTCCCATAACTGTCTTGTTGATCTAGGACACTTTAGATCAAGTGTTGCAAAAATGACAACATGACATTCTGTGCTTCTTTGTCTGAGGAAAAAAACCATCTGTCTGGAGTCTCCAGGGGATCACAACTCAGTCACTTCAAAGAAAGGGTCTTCTAGTGATTTAATCCCTTGATTCTATTTAAGGTCTATAGATAGATGTGTATCCTCTGTAGCTCATGGCAAATGAAGCACAGCACTTAGAAGAGAAAAATCTATGATTATGAACACATTCACACAAAAAACCCAAACCCAGCAATTTTAAACACTTTGATTTGCTATCATTTTTACTTGACTCTTAGACTATGCAAGCCAAATAAAACTTAAAACACTATTAGATGACATTAATGTTGATCACAAAGCACCTGCTTCTAGAACAGCCTTCCCATAGGGGTTCTTGTTGCATAATTATTTGCAAAATTGGTTTTGTTATGAACCTTTTTATTGTTTGAGGTTTACCCAAATATGCATAATTGATTGTTTTTTTCCTTTGTATAATAATGTGTTGGGGGAACTTCTTCAGTGACCTATAAACCTGTTTGCATTATGCTTTTCTGTAACTTATGGCCATTGCAGTTTGGAGCCACTGTACCAGGAGGGGAGGGGGAGGTGGTTCAAATGTGAACTAAAAGGCTTTAACTTGGTCAAAGGAAAGTTTTGATTAACTGCACAGCAAATTCCTCATTTCAATTCCTATGCATAAGGATGATTATTGCTACTGGTTTCTAAGCCTGGCACACACATTGCTTGAAAAACTCACCTTCTCAAAAAACAGCAGTCTTAGGGACACACTTAAAGCATCCTTTACCCAGCTTGTTACTGCAGAAAATTCATTAGCCTGGCCATATATATTTGGGGGAAATGGGAATGCTATCTGAAAAGATTAATCCTTGGCACACAATCCTGAAAGCACTCAAGTCTGGGAGAAATGATTATGACTGAACTTTTTCTTGATTCAAGTTTCTTGAAAGGACAGAACTAACCTTGATAATGCAGTCCATGGAGAACATAGGGGAGCTCTACAACTCAGTGGGTAATACCCCTACTAGGAAGAGCTTATCAGTTTCTGTGTTAATGCAGTTTAAATTCAATGTGCCTTAAAAAACAGCAACAACAACAAACCCCAAATACTTTAGAACACCCCAGTAAATGAGAAAATAGATTTCAAGTGTATTTCTGTATTCTTTCATGATTAAAAAAGGTCTTTTAGGAAAGCCGTTTAAGAAATGTGCTGCAAATAGTTGGACATCTTTTCTTGTTTTTCAGTCCCTTCCTAGCTGCTGCAGCATCCTCTGGTAAAGTCATGGGCTCTGCATGGAATCTCAGAGAGTATGTTTTGGGTGATTCTTTCACTTCATGCTGGAGAAGCCAAAGTTAGGATGTGCTTAATTTTGTTTGTGCTTTGGAAAAAAGTCTTCAAATTATATGTAAAGACCTTGATGAGTATTTACATTTAAGACCTAAGAGCATTTGCTATTATTCATTAGGGAGGAGCTGCTAGAACTGAGGTTATGGTCCCTTGCCTGGTTTCTCTCTGTATCAGGTTTAAAGTTAAGGTTTTAATCATAACAGAAGTGGAAAACTGATGAAGTTTGATTTGTCTGTCTACTGCAGAAAATAGCTCATAATTTTTTGATAGCAGTTTAGTCTTGCTAAGGTCACGTATTCCTGCTAAACTAAGCTTGAACATATTTACTCATCTGTATTTAAGGCTGATAGTAAACAATATTTTAACTTGAACAAGTATTTATACTTCAGGATCCACACTGGAGTTTAAGCCAGGGCAGTGACTAGTTTCTGGAAGATGTGAGCTAACCTATATTAAGGAAGGTCCTGCATGCTGAGTGGCCTTTTGCAAGATATTCCAGAAAATGGGTCCATTTGTTCAGCTTAAGGAGACAACTGTTTGCTATCAGATACACAGATGTGGACTAAAGAGTTCAGTGAGCCATGTTTAAAAACAAGGCCACCAGTCTGTGTTTAGGCCCCTGCAATGGCACGAGGGTTCTGCTTACTCTTGTGGCTGATGGGGACTCCTTGAATAGGATTTGTCACATCAATGGTCCATCATTTTGTAATTGAGGGTTTGAGGTCCCATGAAAAGTAGAATTGAAAACACAGACACCCACTGACAAGCAGAAGCTCCAGTCAGTAGCAGGTGTTCTATCACATTTGCCATCCTTGGAGAAAAAAAATGTACAGTATGTTACAGGATTACTTTATTGAAAGGCTTAATAGATTTTGCATTTCAAAAGCTTCCAAGTAGTTTACCAGTTTGCCATTCATTGAGAAATACATTTGATGTTAGTCCAAAAAACACTTTCACAACTTGCTCTTTCTCTGACAACATAATTGAATTTAAAGGAAAATATCCAATTATTCATAAGTTTATAGGACAAAGGGATTTTCTAATGGGAAGGAAACAGAAATAATTCTAAAGGCAGCTTTGCCAAGTGTCTGGGGACAGGACTGCTGCTGGGTGTGTGGTGTCCCCAGGCTGTCAATAGTGGCAGGGAAATAAGCAGCCTCCTTCCCTTTTCTATTGTCTTGCAGTCTGCACCTATCCAGGAGCAGAAAATCAGATTGTACTGGCTGGAAAAGGGAGCACAAGGCTGATACCAGGAGGTGCACCAAGCTGACAGACTCCACTAGGCATTAAAACTGCCATGGTTGGTAGATGCCTGAAGAACGTGGAGTCCCAAAGAGGCCACCTGTGAATTCTGGCAGCATTGCATCAAGGTGAGAAATATAAAACACAGCAGAGATGCTGCAGGTCTATTACCCTAATCAAACAGGTGCAAACGAGGTAAACAGGAGTGGGACTGTCAATAACACTGTTTTGACTATTAAAAATTACTATATTTAGCATATAAAATTAAGTTTATGTAACTTATATTTAATGTAGGATTTTATCAAAAGGACAATCTCTTAGATAACTCAGGTAACTTAGCTGTGGTGGTCAAGGCTTTGCCTCACTGTTGGACTGTGTTGTGACAGCTAACAAGGGTATAATCTGCATCCTGGCCTTACTGAAATTTGCTGCCTGTGAAACATAAACAGCCAAACAGGTCTCATGGTTGGTCCTCACCAAGTGAGAAATCCTTACCTTGACTGAGAAATTTTGTACTGAGTCATCACACATTTATAGCAGTTAAAGAGCCACCTGCAGAACACATTGAGGGAGTGATGGGGGAAGGTGTTCACTGTGCAGTGACCTCCTGAGGTACCACGAAGCTGTAAGAAAGCAGAATCAACAGTTGCCATTCACGTGTTACAAGGATGGCACCCACTAGGTCAGTGACCCAGTAGAGTGGGGATTGCCCAGTCTGGGGTCTTTCCAGTGATGTTGGGGAAAGTCAGCACAGCACAACAGCAGTGGCTAAGCTGGTCCTTGTACCTATGGGCTAGTATGTGATGTGAACAGACTGGCATCTTACTGTGCATCAGGTGGCATAGGACTCCTTTTCAGTGCTTCATTAGCCTTTAGCTTTGCTTATCATTAATTGTTGGTGGGAGATGAGTTTTTAGCTATTCCATGCTGCCAGTTGATCTGAAAGCTACTATTTCAAATGAAGGCAACAAAATCTTCCATTATAACCTGCAGGTAACTAATGTTTCAGCTCCATGTCCATGTTCAAACCTCATGCCAGAGAGACAAAATTCTGCACAGCCAATGTAGTCTGGTGTGTATCTGTTTTACTTTGCAGCTAAGTGAACATGTTCCTAAATATTATTTACCTATAACTAAGCAGTTACTTAAGAAACAGTAATTAGGCGCATCAAAATAGTTAATGTATATAATTAGTTTATGTTAATATAATTTTTAGCTGACATGAACAGTGTTCATATCAAACCCATTCGTTCGTTACTCATTATTCTAGTTTGGAATTTAAAAATTAAAAAAAAACACCTTTGAGATTTGGCATACCTGTATGGGACACCCTGAGCCCTTCATCACACTGCCTAGACACTCTTACACAGTTTTCCAAGGGAGACACTGGTGGAGCAGCCTTGCTTGCTTTTGGTGTTGTGGTATGAGAAGCCTCAGGGACAGCAGTGTTAGGGGCTGCTCTTGCCCCTTCAGCAGGCAGTTCCCAGGCTGGGCTCCCTTTCCCTTCAGACTAATAGTGACTTACAGCAGGAAAGTGCTGCATCCAATTCTCTAGTTAGCTAAGGCATCCCAGGGCATCACACAGCTCTCTGGTCTGACTCTGTGTGCTGGTTTGAGCTGAAGTAGAGTTAACTTTTTTCACAGAGGCTAATATGGGGCTATGTTTGGGTTTTGTGCAGAACACAGGGTTGATAATGCAGAGATGTTTTTGTTATTGCTGAGCAGAGCTCACACAGAGCCAAGGCCTTTGCTGCTTTCTGTACTGCCACACTGGCAAGGGAGCTGGGGTGCATGGGAGATTGGGAGGAGACACAGCTGGGACAGGTGACCCAAACTGACCAAAGGGATATTCCATACCATAGGACATCATGCTCAGTATATAAGGTGGGAGGAAGAAGGAGGAAGGGGGGACATCTGGAGTGATGGTGTTTGTCTTCCCAAGGAACCGTTACGTGTGATGGGCCCTGCTCTCCTGGAGGTGCTGAACACCTCCTGTCTGTGGGAAGCAGTGAATTAATTCCTTGTTTTGCTTTGCTTGTGTGTGCAGCTTTTGCTTTCTCTATTAAACTGTCTTTATTTCAACCCATGAGTTTTTGTAGCTTTTACCCTTCTGATTTGCTCCCCCATCCTGTTGGTGGGGCAGTGTGTGAGTGGCTGTGTGGTTCTTGGCTGCTGGCTGGGGGTAAACCACGACACTGTATTTGTGTGTGCACAGGTGTGGAAAGAAGTGACTTCACCTAACAACTGCAGGTGGTCATGTAGTTAATGTACACATTGATGTCAAACAAAATGAAACCATTCTGGTACTGTGAGTTGTCTGAGTGTTTCTTTGAATTGAATTATTTAAATGGCCTGCTATTGTTCCTAAATTAAGTATTTAAGCTTTCTAAATGGCTACCATCCTGATTTAGTTGTTAAGGTGAGATGATTAGTACTGACAGAACTGGAGTTGAGTGCTAGGATTGAGGGGATCTCAACTCGTCACTGTTTTCTTAGCACTATCATTACCACTGTGAGGGCCAGTTCACTCCAGTACTTCATGGGCAAGGCACTTCCATGGAGATATTTTCAATAACAATAAATTTGGCAAGTACCAAAAATAGTTAAAAATATTTCCATTTATTTTATTATCAAATAGATAATTTAGTTTTAGGAATATCAATGGGATTATCCTCTTTAAGCAAAAGAGTATACTTTGTAAATGGAACCATTTATATATTAATAGTTTTCATTACAACAGGTTTTACACAGGCTATTACTATGCTTATAATAAATTGCAATGAACATTAATACATATTATACTAAACTTTGAACCCAACCAGCAACTCCAAATCCAAACCAATCAAACACTTTACAAAACACACTGTGAGCATAGTAAACTGACCCTAGATTACAACATGGGGGTGAATAAAACAATTTGGGGGAATCAAATTTTTACTAGACACATGGTACCATCAAGATTTAACAAAATTTCATGCAAATTTGGTTTAATCATAGGAGTATGTCATACTTAAATATGGTAGGTTTAACCATCTGCTGCATTATGTACACCCATCCAGTTTGTGTATACACAATTTACACTATAAACCTGTTCCAATGAGGTGGGTCTCTTGTGAAATAGAAGCTGTAAGAATTGTTTTCATGGACACATTCATAGAATGATGGCAGCTTAAAGCCAAGAGGGACACAAACAAGGGTTAATTTGAGTAAGTTCAGACATCAGACTCTTAAACCTGAAGGAAAGCTGTTTGTGAAACACCGAATCCTACAAAAACAGTAAATCTTGGGAATTCGCCTGAAGGAAAGCTGTTTGTGAAACACAGAATCCTACAAAAACAGCAAATCTTGGGAATTCATATAAATCCATATGAACATAACCAACCCTCTCCCACCACTGCTGCCAACAAACCCAACAGCAAGACAGTGAGGTGTTTTCTGAACCAGATGTATTGCATTCATGAGACCATGCTGTCTTCAGGTCTAATGATTATTACAAAAGCTAATAATTTCTGCAGATACTGAGTGGGCATAGGAGAGTCCTCAGCTCCAGATGCAGCTTCTAATATGCAGGATACTTTAACCTGGAAAAACATAAAGCAGAAACACCTGGTCTCTGTCTAACTGGCATAGTAAGTTAGAAGGATAGCATTATTCATTTGGTACTAATTTGAAGGATTTTTCCAGAACTGTTTTTCGCTTCCCAAGCATAAAGATTCTTTGGAGTTGTCATGATCATTGCAATCCTTGCAATTTGTGGTAGCTGGACTAATACAGATTGCCCTGGATAGAATCCAGTGGGAGTATTCCCCAGGTTTCTTACGTGCCTGCAGTGCTATGGTTATAACATAGGAAGTTTTCATTTGTAACCACCCTGTCAATACTTGAATGCACAACTGACAGCAAGGGGATTGCTGTTGATCTGATCAAACTGAGGTAGTACAAATTTGATGGACTCTCCAGGGGGGTTTAGGTGGCTTCCCAGAGTTTTCTCCAACACCTCCCATAAAGCACCCATGATTCATAATTTCCTGGGTGAATACAGACCAGGCAGGTATGTGAATTTGCTCTCTGTGTGGTTGTAGTGCTGCTGCACCAACATTCATCCTACAATTCATTTCCATGCCTTGGGCATTAGATCCATCGGTGCCCTTAGGGGAAGCTTGCTGCATGCACTCAGCCTCTGATGCCCCTGGTGGTCCAGAACTCTCTTTCTGCAATTCACCCAACTCTGGTGGGGGGATCAGCACAGCTGGCAGCACAGGCTTCTCCACCCCCATGAGCAGTTTCAGTTTTTATTGAAGGGCTAACCTCCACTAGTGCTGGGGTGGACTTGGGGATCCCCCCTAAATCATCCTCACAATATACCACCCTAAGGGTTTGCTGGACCAAATTAGAGGATGATTTGTGTAGGATTTTATCAGGTAATTTCCCTAAATTTTCCTGCAGCTGTTTCTCTTGTCTTTCAGCCGCAGCCAGAGGTTTTTCTGTTTATTTTTATTTAAAAGAACATCCACTTGTTTCTCCAATTTCTCTCGTGTCTCTTCCTCAAAAGACAAGGATGTTTTAAGAACCTCATTTTCTGATTTCAAATCGGTACATTTTACATCTGTGACCCTTTAGAGTGGCAGGGAGCTCTGGATTTCTGTTTGCATGCAAGATAACTGAACTCCTGGAACTTCACAAATAACTCCTTTTGAATTTTCAGTAAGCCTTCTGATAAACAGGCATCCTTCATCCCCTGGCTTGCCTACTGGAGACTAAGGAAGGACTTCCCTGCCACCTGCTCCTTTTGTGTTGGCAAAGGCAGGGGAGAAGCCCCATATCTTTTCCCTTAGATCTCAGCCTACCAGGCCACGTTAACACTAGGGGTATTTTTAATTTTTCAGTGGGTAACCCATCCATCAAATCTCGGGGAATGCTTCCCCCTCCTCCCCATCCCTCTGCCCCCAGGCTATTATGCTTGTGGGTTGTCTCTTCCCCCAGGAGGTTTTGCAAGGTGTTACTTTCTTTTGTTTATGTATCTCTTGCATCCACCAGGTGGAGGAGACACAGCTCTTGAGTACTCAGCAAAATTTCCCCAGGTCCTTGAGATAAAGCATCAGTCCTGTTCATGGCACCATCTCCCTTAGTGGTGAAAAAGGAATCAGACTTCAGTCCGAGAGAAAAATAGCAGGTCATTTGAGTATCATAAAAATTAATATTTTCCAGACTACCTGAGGTTTCTCAGTCTGTGTCTTTCACTTTTCTAATGTTTAGTAGGATAATGAAGGAAAGTCACTAGGGGAAGAGAGTCAAATTAGCAATGCATTCTTTCTTTGATTTTTGTAGAGATAGGTGTGAATTTCATGCACCTCTCTGTTATTCTAATTGTAGGAGGGTTTGTGTAGATCATTTCAAAGTCCTACGACATTAAGTCTACCCTATACTCAAGGACTTAAATTTGAAACGAAGAAGTAATAAAATGCTGGTTTATTCCTAATATGATGCTGTACAGAAAGGCCTGGAAATATCAGATACATCTTTGTTGTAAGCCTTTTGGTTTAGGCATTAATTAGAACAAATGTTTGGAGTTTTTAAAAAGGCAGGTGTTTAAATTCCAGCTACATGTTTTTTGCTTTTGTTTTTTGTTTGTTTTGGGAGACTTTTTTTGCATGCACATTAAAACTTCTGAGGGCATATAAAAAAAAGAAAATAATTTTAAAATAATTTCTTAAATATGAAGATTGGGGTCGGTCACATTTTCTTGAATATAATGCAAGAGGTTCTAATGATAATTTAAATTATTCATAAAGCCTAAATAATTACTCACTGTAGTTTGCAAGTTGACAGACAAGGAATATATACTGCATAACCAAGGTCAGAATTCAGTTTTAGGTGTTAAGTAGCATGAACACATTTATAAAATGTATCTTTTAAGAGGTCCACCTTGTGCTTTTAACAGCACAGACATCACATATTCCTCCTCAAATCTTATATCATCAAGCACAGATTCCATGCTAGCAGAATTTAATGGTTTTAGCAACCTGAATATTTTTAAGGTCTTTCATTTGCTAGGTCTGAAGGAGAATGTGGGACTGGTCAACATGTCCCTCATTGTATCTCTAGTACACACGTGAGTATGAGCTTAGGCACAAAGGCAAGTGCAGACTGATGTCCCCAGAGCACTCTGCCACCCATAAAGAATTTATATGGCAGTTAGTTTCTGAGCCACACGTGCCATCTTTTAATTTCTGTGTCCTCAATGGATTATTTTTCCTCCATGGCTGTGTCTTGTTCGCTTTTTGATTCTCTGCAGAATTTTAACTGCAGCCCTTCAAAAACAGAGCTTTTACTTAGTTGTAAGTTTGTATCAAGAGAAGAAACTCTTCCTTTTGTTTTTTTTTTGAGTTGTTGGGGGAAACTCTTCCTTTTGTTTTTTTTTTGAGCTGTTGGGGTTTTTTTTGACCCTAGCAACCATCTGCTTATTTCCTTCTGTTGTTCCTAAATAATGTATTAGAGACAATTATGACTATTCTTGACATTCACCCTCACCCACTGCCCAGATTTTATCATTCTCTACAAAGTCTTACTTAGCCACATTACACTTTGGAGTGATCTTATTTATTTAGTCCATCTAGGAGAAGCTGATTGATATCTGATCATCATTAGTACCACCTTTTGTTTCTCTACATCCTTTTATGAGATGGAGAAAAGGGAGGAAGGCAGCCCTGCAAGGAGTAATCATGATGTAGGCAAAACAGAGATTTATATAATGGCTAATGATGGCCTTTCTTTGTGTTCTGTACCTAGCATAAAATTCCTAATACCAGATTTCTTTTATTCTGTTGTTTGACCATTGGCACTGTGCTGATGCTGCCTTAATGTTAGCTTGTTGGTATGGCTTTTCTTGGTCGTTTGAAATGATACAGAAGCAATCATTTCATATGAAAAGCTGTAGGGGGATAATAAGGGTCTCCTATGTTCATTTCTGTCACTGAATTTCCTCTGCTATTTTTTTTTTTCTAAAAATAATTTTCTTTACATCATTTAAGAGTCACTAAGTCTCAGCAGTTCTTTCTGTAGTCCTGAACATGTGCCCCACTCCTTTGAGAACTGCATTTTATGTCATGAGCAGATGTCATTCCCTCCTCATTAAGCCAATTTTTGAGACATTTACAACAGTATATGCCTTCATTGGCCCCTGAAACTGCCCCTGTAGCCCTCATCTCTTCTGCAGAAAATGACATTCATATGTCATATTTGACCCTGTTCTTCAGGATCTTGCCTGGAAATGGAAAAAAATCAGACTGACACGAAGCTTGCCATTTTCCAGTTTCTATTTCCAGGGAATTCTTAATCTGTGAATTGCACATAGCAATCAGGTGTGCAGACAACCCATTCCTGTGATGGGTGACAACCACTAAGCAACCTGCTCTGTCACCACTGCTGTGTGGCATGGAGTGGGGCTTGGACCAGGGGTGTCTCCTGAGGTCCCTTCCAACTGGAGTGTCCTATGGGGCTGTGACTGCCACCTGGTCCTAGCAATTAGTGTTCATCTGTTGGTTCCTTAATGGCTTCTACTACCAACATGTGTAACAGTGTCTGTTATTTCCTCAGTCCCTACCCCAGATGAGTGGTTCCAGCACAGGACTCTCATTAGCATCCTCTCATGTCACCAGAGACACCAAGTAAGGGTTTGGGTTTTTTTGGTGGGAAGTCAAATAGGCACAAAATTAGTACCAATTGCAAGTACTTTAAAACAAATGCCTGTGAGAAATGTCATGGTAGTATCCTTCTGCCTACTTTTATGTGAATAAAGTATGACTCCTGACTTGTAGATACCCGTTGATTACTTCCCTGTGCAATATGTTTGGTAATGCAAGAAGGGCTTAAGTTCAAATACATTTTCACATTTAAAGACTGTAAGGGAATTTTCCCTGGGGTGAAAATAAACTTAGGCACTTGACAGCAGAGCAGCCTGTAAACCATGCCAAAGTGACCAGTTTTGAAACAAGGGACTTGCTTATTTTCAAGAAGCTGAACTGTATTTATTTCAACTCTGAGACATGCAGACAAATGTGATAAATGTACGTCTCTGTAGTTTTGGACAGGGTCAAGATAAGGACTTCTCTTGCTTGGATCAAAATCCTAAAATCCACAGGACTTAATCAAACCACAAGTGTTCACAGAACTTTATAATTATGAAAAAATAATACTTTTTTTCTTAATGAATTTGACATCTGTCAGCATTGTTAGCACTTGGTCTTAGATTTATTTAAAATTATTTTAAATGTCACACACTATCAGTACAGAAGGAGCGATTCCTAGTAAGACACTAGGATTGAACCTCTCTGTAATTATAATAATTGTATTTACAGAGGAGGAACAAGTTTCTTTCACAGGGAGGATATTTTAATTTGTTCTACTGTTCGTAACATCTCAATTTTATTTATTTTTTTTTCTCCTAGCAAGTAGATTAAAAAGTAAAAAGACATAATTTTCCCCAGGAGACAGATTCTCCCCAGGCAGAATATATATTTTTAAAATGAGTGCCATCAATGTGATGTGGTAATAGACCTTCATCCCTAATGCAAGCGCTGGCAGCAACTGAGGCATCTGAGGCATCATGTACTAGAATATATCTAAGGATGACTTTTTGTAGCTTTTTGTAGCAATCTGAGTTCAATTCAAACCATAATCAGCTAATCACTAGCAATTTTCAGATATGAGTCAAGCTAATTTCAACACAATCAGCCTTACATAGTTTCACTGAACAGCCCTGGAGATGATGTTTATGTTGATGTCCATTAGTATTGCAACTGACAGTAACGTATGATCTGCAAAAAGAAAAAAAACTTCAGAAAAAAAGTAGAAAATACCTCTCTAAAATGAACAATAACTAAAAGTCTGCAAGCCTGAAGTGCAGAAAATGGAAGTTTATTTTTCCCCACCAGTGTTCCCCTAGCAGGTGATCTAAACCTTGGATTGTGCTGTGTAAAGAAGCAGTGGATCCTTTAGGATGCTTAACCTGACTGGAAATCTCAGCTTAGCTTCTCTTCAGCATTGAAGGTCAAGATATTTGATATACCTAAAAGTCAAGGCCCTGTTACTTTTGGAAAATCTCTTGGATTCAAACTGCTTGCAACTTCCCTACGAAGCATCACAAAATATATAATTGAGTGTAGAAAGGTGCTTGCTTCATTGAGGGTTTTTTTCCTTGTTTTTGCCTTTTTAACCATGACTTGAATTTTTTCACATACTGTAGACTTAGATATACATAACACCTCATTTGCAGAGAAGTATCTCCCGTGACACAGTGGGATGAGTCTTTGAGTCACAGAGTCAAAGTGAAATGCTGTGAGTCTGAAGTGGACAACGTAACCATACGAGCAGTTTGCTTTCATGAAAATGCTGTATTAGTCCATCAGCTTATGAGAAGGAATTGGATGGATAAAGTCTGTCTTTGGCACTGCTAAACACAAAGCAGTGGTTTTTTGGCATCTTTTGCAGGGTAGGGGGGAATGCTGAGGTCTCTTCCTTGAAGTAATGTGATATTTTATTGCAGTATCAACCTCATTAGGAAGTATTTATTTCATTTTGCCATTATGGTTAGCAAATACAACTTCAGAGTTATTGCCATGTCTTGCTTGGCTTTTGGTGCACCATTAACAGGAAATTCATGCTCTGTGGTGTCTTTTGGCCTGTGCCTGGGAGTTGGTGAGAGAAACCTCTCAGTGCCTTGGTGCCAGAGACACACAGGACCTGCCCCTTCCACATAAGAGTCCTTAGTGGTGTTGGCATCTCCTTGTAGTGGAGCAACAAGCTGACATTGTAGTGTGGAAGAGCATTTCTTACACCTAAACCCTGATAAGGAATCCACAGAGATAGAGAGAGAGAGAGAGAGAGGTCTCTTAATAAGCTACTATTATTTGATCAAGTTAGAAAACAGTAAATCCCACAAAATTCCTGAAACAGCTTTAAAAAAAACCCTTGATTCCAAATCCATCGCCACTTAAGCAGACTAAAATGAACAGTAAAAAATACAATCCAGTGTGTTGGGCAATCAGATATTCAATGTTTCATACTGAGCAACACCAACCAGGAAACACATATGTGGTTATCTCCTGTTTGGATCTGTGATCACTGAGGATGGGGACCTGGAGTAACAAATGACTTTGCTCAGCATACAAGGGTGGTGGGATGGCAACCAGAGTACCAACAGAGCTGAAAAAGGAATATGGCTTATCAGAAAAAGTTCAGAATGCCATTTTAGAAATCAGTGCTCCTGAAATCGTGTTCTGCTGCCGCTATCTCAGAAATCTGAAGAGCAGAAACAGCTCTTCAGAGAGCAGTGCTCCTGAAATCGTGTTCTGCTGCAGCTATCTCAGAAATCCAAAGAGCAGAAATAGGTCTTCAGAGAATGGAGACAAAATGATTGGTTCCATAGAAAAACTTTCATAGGGAGAGAACAGGAGATTACAGTACCTGTTTACCATGGAATCAGATGGAACAAAGCAATTAATGGCATACCTGGTCTCTGAGAGGTATCTGTTAATGAGATTTTAAAAAGCAAAGTATGATTCAATTATGATATGTGACAGCAGTTGTAAAGCTTACACTGATCATTGATTGTGTATCAGACATTTTACATTATGTTACATGAAACATGTATCATATAATATGTTACATGTATGTGCTACATGACACATATATTCTGTAAGCTATGTGTAATATGTTACCTATCTTATATGTTGTTATACAATACATTGTGTTACATATAATATTCAAGTGTATTATATTAGCCAATACATTAAATTTTATTACAACATTGCATTGTGATGCATTATGGCATATGTATTATATATACAATAGGTGCACATAGTGTTATATAAAAATCTAATCAAGCACAGGCTTAACATATTAATCCCAATTCTAATTTTTTTTTTTTCACTTAGAGCTACAGGTAATGAAGATATAGGAGGAAATGAAAGAAAGGAAGTCTAGGTGGCTGAGAAGAAAATCCCTATGTATATTAGATAGAATTATGGAATCACTATATAATTTTAAATTATACACATACATATATTTTATAGATTGCAGATGTTGAACTACAGCTCTAAAATACATATAGTTAAAATAAATATATACACATAAATAGAGCATGTCATTAATTATTCTTAGGTATTCATAAAATACACAAATCACACATACATAAATACATCAAAATAAGACGGACACAGAAAAAGAGATGTCATCATTCTCTATGGGTATACTGATTGATAATTATATTGGATAAAAAGTAGTTTCTTCCACACAGGTCACTTCATAATTGCCCACTAGGAAGGACATTGCCTGTATAACAAAGACTGAGTAGCAGCAGGCAAAAAAATCTACTGTGGTTACTGACACAGATTTTTCCCTGTGTCAATCTGACATACATCTTAAATGGTCTCACAATGTCAATGTCTTAAAGCAGTTACAAAACAAAACTACAACGAAGGGCCTTTATTTAATAAAGCAGTTACAAAACAAAACTACAACTAAGGGCCTTTTTTAGGCAGCTCCTATCATACCCAACCACAAACTCCAACTGCAACAGTTTTAAATGCCATTTCTTTGCCACCATATCTGCTGATACTGTAGCCAGAAAGGCAAATTCAGTTCTATCTGCCTGGGGATGTGCAGGTGTTAACATCAGACTGATGTGCATTTGAGAAGAAACTTCTGCTGCCTGAGGAGGCTCCACAGTGAGCTGCAGCTGATCCCAAAAAGCACCTCATGCAGTTTTGGCCTTATGGGGATTGTGTAAAGGTAGTGTCAGTGTGAGTGGTCAAGAGAGTGGTTTAAAATACCTTCCATGCAGATTTTGCACAGCAGAACCTGGCTGCATAAATATTCATGGGAAGCAAATACAAAATGCATTTGTGCAAAATGAATACATTTTAAAAGGGTTGTGAAATATTCAGAGGAAATATTTCTAGCATGATTAGGGGCCCAAGTCTGGAAGCTGCTGATACATTTCCCCAGCTTGAAGCGCCTGCTTGCAGCCAGATTGCAGCTCCTCAGACTCCTGGGACAGGCCTAGGTCTTCAACAGCTCAGTTACATGAATAAGGCTGAGGGCTTGGGTCATCAGAGCTGAGCTGAAACATGGCAGTGGCCTTGTTATTTTAATGTCTGTGGAGCTGATCTGTTGACCTGCTGCACTGCTGTTTTGCAGGATCACACACCACCAGCACTGGAGAAGCACTGGAGCCCTCTATGAGGCTGAGGCAACTGTAGCTCTGCAGACCCTGGTGCCTCTTCTCCCAGCATGTTGGCATGAAGACCCTCTGAGCTCTGGTGGCTGTCACTGAAACCATGAATGTGCAGCTGTATCAGAGAATAATCATCTTCTCACCCCATCTGAGACAGAAGCACACCCTGCAGGAGGTTAGTTAAGCAGAGAGACAAATCCTTCTGGCTTTCATCCGGGTTTTTTTCTGAGTTTAATGATATCCACCACCTAACTTTAAAATTTCTAATCTACTTTCCATTCTCCTTGCTTTTTTGCTTTAGTTTGAATTTAATACCAAAGAGTTTGTGGCTGTTCTCAGCAGTCTCAAGAAGTTTGCAGGAGTCTGAGATGAGACAGGACTAACAGAATTGAGACCCTTTGAAGGTTTCTGAATTCACAAACTGACTCAGACAGTCTCTTGACCTGAAAATGGTCAGAGAAGGGGAGACTCTTAAGATCAAGTACCCATATGTTTGTTCAGGGCTTTGCAGAGTGCAATTGTGCCAGATGGTTTGCATCTCTGGTCCAGCCTCACAGAGATATTCTGCTGGAAGCTCTTACACTCAATGTCAGCCTTGGCAAGAATGACATAAGTTAGATGCTGTGATAGGTCAAAGTCAGATGTTCAGTGATAGAAATATGGAAGTCCCTTCAATAAGTAGAAAAAAAAAAAAGAACATGAATACAGCATTGCTATTAAAATGAAGATTTAGTTCTACATTTGTTTTACATTAAAAATACAGCCTAAGCAGCAGGACTAACAGTAAAAGGGAAAGGCAGTATCATGTTTGGTTGCAGGAATTCTAAACTGTGTATGTCTGGACTTCTCACAGAACTATCTTTTAGCAGGATTAAGATCTATTGAGCCTTGTTTGTTTCAGATGAACAATGGTTTCTCTTTCATAGCTTTTTGCTGAGGAGAAGGTATTCATTCCAAAGGTGAGTAAATGAATCAATATCCATTCCATTGGAGATTGATTTATCTCTATTTTAACATCTTCTTTCCTGGAGAAATGATGACATATTTTCATCACGTGTGTGTGTGTGTGTGTGTAATATACCCAGTAAAGCTTCCAACCAGATCAACATTATTAAACAATGCTTTCAAGTCATGGCAACTGCAGAGGCCACAGAGATCATCTTTCTCAGGCTGACACAGTGCAAGATACACACAGTGCAATACCTGGAAAATGCACCTGGAAGGCTCTGAGGAGCAGAAAAGAAAAGCTGTGCTTTAGCACAGTCCCCAGTTAAGGCATAGGGCACAGGCAGTAAGCAAGGGGCATAAGACTGAGAAATTAAATAAAAGCAAAGGCCAGTGCTGGCAGCATCAGCCCAGATGTTCCTGTGCTGCTGGAAGGGATGGGGACAGTGTCTCAGCATTTCCCATGCTCTGCTGGCTTGCCAGGGCACAGCTCCAGACAGAAGCCTAGTCTCATTGCTACACATTGGCTGTGTGACTTAAATTTGGATGAGGAGCTGAGTGCAGTTCAGCCTGCATCATTACCTGCAGTTACAACCCAAGACACAAAGCTTCCAAGTCCTCTTTAGCAACACTATCACAAAGCATCCTGGTGATACATCTTCCCTAAAGACTCAGGCTTGTCTTAATATAAGTCTTAATGTTCATTAATTTATTAATGTGTCAGATGGCCACCCAAACACCTGAGCTGATACCAGGAAGAGTCTACAGCCAACTGCAGTTGTCTCCAGGCTAAAGCCTCAGCTTGGAGTGCTCCTGGGGTGACTGGGAAAGGGGTATGCAGAGAAACAGTTGTCTCACATGTGCTCTTATTAGCACCCACTCATCTACAGCCATATGGCACTTTATATTAAAAACATGCTGCAAGCAAAATTGCAGAAGTCTAAGTAATATTTAAGAAAAAGCAGCATAGGCCCAAGCATTTCTTGGTACAACTTAGAGTTGCAATTATTCATCCTTTTCCTCATCATTACAACTGAGTCTACTCAGCTGCTCTTACACTGAGTTTCATCTCTGTCCAATTTTTTTTGAAGTTAGAAGGAGAAGTTCATTTGGCAATTATCAGTGACTCAGACAGTATTGGCATTGGGTTAGTTCAGTGCTACTGAGGATGACAGCTCAGTTGGGCTTCTATTGTAGTAAAGAGATTGAATTTTCAGTAAAACTGGCATCCTTGTAGAGCCCACAGTGAATTACGGTGCCTGTGGGAAGTCAGCCTTTCTTGGCAAGGAAAAATGTAGTGAAAAGCAATTTTCACTTAAGAATTTCCTTTATCCAACTCCTGATGTGTTCTGGAGCAAGCCTTCAAGCTTTTGTGCCTGATCCCTGCAAACACATGGCTGCACAACTGCAGCACTTACTGGAGTAATAGTTCATTACATGGAGAGATAAGATGGTAAAAGTAGTAGTGATTACAAACATTATTCAAATCACATTTAAAAGAGATTTTTTTTTGTTGTTTGGAGAAGACTTGTCTTGTGCAGCAGGACATGTATGTACCATTTCTAACTAAAAACTTCAGCACTGGTTTAACACTGGCAAATTACCAACTCCTGTGGATTCCATCAGTCACTTCAACTGATTCCTGTCATGCACACACTGTACTCAACATTTTCCTTCCTCTTTTCAGTAACTCTTTCCATTCATAGCATTGGCTGATCACAATAAAGGACAAAATTGTAATCACTATAATTATGTTATTACACCTGCACTTAACTTGACAGAAGAGACAGTCCAGAAGTCCTTGCTCTATGTTGGGACATACCTTTTTTTCAAATGGATCTTAAATTCTGTGTGAAATTAATTGGCAACAATACTTTTTTTTGGTCCCACTCCATCCCGGTAAGCATGCTTTTTACTTTTTCCTACAATTGACCTAAACCTTGTCCCTTGTTTGTGATGGCTATATAGTCTATGTGTCAATCAGCTATGCTGACATCCATTTAGTCACAAGTAATTATGTTTGGCCAGCTGAAATTGTTCAGTTAATCTTAATTATGACCAGATGTGTTTTAATATAGCCTTTCAGCCTTTGAATTACCCAATATGCTCTCAATCACACTTTTACTTTATCTCATTAATTGTCTCAGTAAGTAATCACAGATAACTATCTGTACTGTAACCATAATGAGGGAGGTACTAAGCTACAGGCTAGACTGTGGTTCTACCTAACAACTTCAGAAGGCTGAAAGCCTGCCTGGCTTTCCAAAGGGTTAGCTTATGGTTCTGAGTAAATCCAGTGACTTAGATGCTATTCATTACCTCCCAGCCAGCACAACAGTCACATTGAAATGAGGAGGTGGTTTTGTTTCCATCTACACGTATGAGTCAGATGAAGCTGGGGACAAGAAACAAGAGCTGAATACATCACACGTTCCCATTCACTTGGGTGAAGACAAGGCAGAGGAAGATCTTTGCCTCACAGTTTGACTTTTGGTTCCCAGTACAGCCCCAAGGACACTTGTCTATGCTGCAGTCCTGGCTGGTCTTAGGGCTTTTGTTTTCCTTTTTCAGAAGAGCCCCTAGGATGCTAGGAGCAGGAAGATCCTTTGAAAAGAGAGAAGCCAGACTACTGAGACCTTTTCTCTCTCAATGCAATTAAGTTCTTGCCTTTTTCTTTTATATGTCCCCAAACTACTACTTTTCTAGACTTGCATTTCCTCTAGTAATGATATATCCCACTGGGGGGAAAAAAAGGCAAAACTTTTACTGTTTACCCTGGAATCTTTACTGAATGGATTAAAGGTATGACAAAATTCCTTACACAGGGGCTTATTCCCATGATTTATTTAATACAGCAGTATTTAAAATAGATATTCCAACACCAAATTCTATGCAGAAGAAATGATTTAGAAGCTATGTGTTTTGCTTATTCAAAAGATAATATAATGAAGACAACAAAACATAATTCAGTGTATACTGATGGCCAGACTGCTCTCTGTCATGGATAGTGTACTATCTCTTTATTTTGTGTGCCAAAGAAATTATTGTTGAATAGGATTACTAAAGTAAAATCATATTGAACAAATTTTTCATCTCAGTATCAACAGGGATGTGAAAATGAAAAGGAGTCATGAAGCTGCTTTTTCTTAGAGAAAACTTTGAATGATGAAGGTAACACATTTTTGAAGTGTGTTGACCCAAAAGGCCTGGGAGAACAAAGTTTAAACTGAAGAGGTGGAAGAAGGGTGGGAGGAAGGGTGTGGAATGATAGCGTCAATTAAACCTTGGGTTATGGAATGAAAAATGACATCACCTGCATATTTCTGACACCCACACTGACACACAGGGTTGATAAATAAAGAAAATTCAAACTTGGTGAAGTGAGACAGTTAAGAGTAGATTTAAAGGGACAGCTTTGTCAAGCATGCTGTTTTAGAGGGGGAGAAAGAGAAAAATAAAACATTTTGGCTGCATTGCATGTTTGATGCTCATCTAAAATGATTTTGCTTGGCTCCTGAAATAGTAAGCTCCTTGCCTTAGAGGTGATCGTTCTTCCCACCCTTTACTTACTACTTTCTTCCCCCACACACGATATCAACTCCTTAAAGAAAAAAACTAACCAGCAACAAAAAACCACAACCTTTGAATGGGTGAGTACCTGATCTCTGAGAGCCTTTGAAAACTGAAGAATTAGAGGTACACAGAAATTAAGGACTTGGACAGGAAGACAGAGAGGCATTTATTTTATTTCAGATGTGCCATGTCACATAAACTGTCAGGTGATCTCAAACTTACGTTGTGCTCAGGTCTCTCACTAAAGGCCAATGCTCTTTCTTGGGGAGGTGTGGGTAAATCTCCCTTGGAAGCAATTACTCAGCCAGTAAGCCAGGAGTTCATGGGTTGCCTTTGAGTCCTAACCAACAGAAGCATTTGAGAACGTGGGAGAAGAAACATGTCTAAGCCTCTAGTATGGGGTTAATCAACATTTGGCTTTTACTGAGTGAGCACAGACAGATCCTCGGGGACAGGAGATGGGCATAGGGTAGCAGCTCTATTCTAAAACTTTACAAGTAAGGTAAACCTTAGAAACTTGGTAATGCTGAACAGCAAGATGTCTGGATGGTCAGACCTTTTCCCAGATGTGTGGTCACTGCCAGTGAGGACTAGGAGAGAACTACATGGGCATTTGAAAATCTGAGTCCTCAGTTTTAAAAAGAGAAGGCTAAAAACTAATAAAAATAATAATAATTGCAGATAAAATGTAGTTTGTTCCAGCAGTACTTGTTCCCAAAATTAGAATAGGCTCCTTCTACTGCAGTAAAAGCCCATTACAATAATAAAAATTTTAAAAAACCTCCCCAGGCTGCTGCTCAGAGCAGAGTCATGAGTCAAGCATGGTGTGAGCAGCTGCTTTGCAAACCCCCAGAGGCCACTCACAGGGCATCTTGTATCCACCTTGGCTAGTCAACAGCACCCCAAGGGTGGCTGCTCACCCCACGCGGCTTCCATGGCCCTTCCCAATGCCACTGGGCAGGGCTTACCACCACCTACTGTCCCCAGGCCCTTGCTGAGCATGACCAAGCACAAAGTGCATTTGCAGCACCATGTCCATGGTTCTAGCCAAAGAAAAGCAAATTGCCCCTCAGGAGGTGAGTCCTCTGAGCTCCTTTGTGCACAGTAACCTCACCGAGCAGCTCCAGAAGCACAAGGTTACTGCACTAGCTTAATATGCAACCCAGCACTGTGTATTTTCATACTTAATATGCAGACCTAATTGCTTTCCTGCATTTTGATTGCCTTCTCTTCCTGGAATTTGCTCTTGTGTGGCTAATCCTAGTGAACTTCAAAGCATGAACTTGGCGGCTTATTTTTTTTATTTCTGTAGTTTGTGACTAAGTGCAATGTCAAAACTCTTTGTAAGGAGTAGGACTCATTTTTTTAGTTTGGAAAAAAAATAAAGTCCCTTAGCAGTCACTTGTCCTCTTGTTTTTTGACCTCAGGACCTTTACTTTTACTGCACTGAAAGGTTACCCATTTGGTCCAGCCACAATTAGCACTTCCATGTTCAGTCTCCTGCCAGCAGAATCCTCAGTACTGCCTACCTAATATGAGCTTCAAGAATGGTCCATATGTAATTCCCTTCAAGAGAAGGGCTATTCTTTATTTCTGAGTTAAATGTGATGTGATCTGTTTAAGTACTTCCCCGTCTCAAACTGCTAAACCCAACCCACACAAATGCATTTTCCTCTAAGTGCCCCCGCTTCTCTCCCTCTCCCCCACTTTTCATTTCTTCTCCTATTAGCCACTTCCCCAGCAATAAAATGCAATAAATTTGTTTATCTCCTGTGATCTGGTGAATGCCTGCTTTAAATGCCACCTTGTTTAAAGACTAATAAAAACAATAGCCACAGAACAAACTAATCTCCTTTTCCAAATATAAAATAAAAGCTGTCTTATTTTTAGGTTTTGCAGCAGCTCATGTGTCATTTTCATCATTTCTTTCTCTCTCGATGACTGAGAGGCAGTGAGAGGAGGCGAGAAAAAACTTTTTTTTTGTTCCCCCTAGAAAATACATATTCAGAGCTTTCTCTAACCTGATTTTTTTTCTACATTAAAGCATCCCTAGCCAAAGCTAAAATGAACCTCAAAAACCTGACATATTTGTCAACTTTCCATAAAATGTGTATCAGTGATTAGACTAATATAACAGCATCAGCAACATGATAGATGCAGGCTGTAATTTTTAATGTTGTAAATCATTAGATTTGCAGCACATGGCAGCAAACTAAAGGAAGCAGGGCTTCCAGGGATGGTTGAGAGCAGGCTGTGAAGTAGGGCAATTTGGTTAGAAATGAACCATCCTTTTAGCCCGACAGTGAGAGGGAATAAGTAGTGCAAGAATCAATTTTAGGCAATACTGGGCCCATTCAGTATCTTGCATAAGTTACACAGGGCCTGACTCCAGCTCGCTTGGATCAACAGTGAATTGTTCCAGCAATTCTAAGGACAGCAGACTCAGCCATTAACTCTTTCAATTTCTTGGACCCTTTATGAATAATAGGAGGGGATTTTTTTCCATTTTGGGGGGTATTTTTAACACCCTCCAGCAGGCAGATACCAACACAGGATGAGCTTTGAGCTTCTACTCTCAAGACTAATTTCACCAAAATGGCAAATATTACCTTTTCAGCACAGCAGCATTTATGGCTCAGTGACCACAGGCAGTAATTAATTCTGATGTCTCTGTCTCTTCATATGAGGTGTTGTTAGCCAGTGTAATATGCTAATAGAAACATCTAGTTGGGTTGCACAATTACAAACAAAACATTCTGTGCCTTAAATATTTGACTTTCAGCTTAAACTGCCTGGAAAAAAAGCAAATGCTTAGTTCATACTACCACAATTGCTTTGTATCAAAAAGCCTTTTCAATGTGTAAATATTATCAGCTGACTTTTTCTAAACGTAGCACTACCCTAGGAGAATAAAGCATCAATATGTCCAATAAATACTCTTGAAATAAACACTCTTCTTCTACCCTCTCATCTGTAGCCAAGAGGTTATTCAGGGAATCTGCTAGCTGATGTACATTAGAGTGGTGTTATTTATCTGTTGGGTCCTTTGGTTGTTGATTAGAAGTTCCAAGCATAATAAGCAAGTGCAGCTACAAATGACATGGCTGTGCTGTGCCAGTGGGGTCTGTGCACAACTCCTCCCTTTTAGTCCTAGCATCAAGCCTATTTGCTTGCCCTGGAAGTTAACCTAGATATTCACAACCTAAACCATAAACCTGGCTCCCATTTCTGCCTTAGTCTTACTCCCCAAGAATGCAGCCTAAACTGTCCTTGAGCTTCTTGCTTGAACCTTTGTCTCATCTTCCTGTTAGCCATATACAGCCCTAATCCCTGTGTTGGACATACACCACCTCCCATCACAATCCTGCCCTTAAAAATAGAACTTTTCCTGTTTCTCTCAAAGACTGCTAATGTCTTTAGTTGAGGAGCTGGACTAAATGCTTATTCTTTCAGCATGCAGCTGTCAATTAGCACTGGTCCTTCATCAGAGTATTTCAAAGTCTGATAGATCTAGTACTAGTAAAAAGACAAGGCACCTAATTTTTGGATACTCTAAAATTCAATTTCAAGTCTATTTGACTCTCCTGGATTTCCATTGAAATTTATCATGCATATGTTTTTGCTCAACTGTGTTTCTTTACCCTGATGTTATCAAGTTTGATGCAGAGTTGATCAATGAATGGTCAATGAGGATGCGTTCATGCCTCGAGTCCTGCTGCAAACTGTGCTTATGATTGATGTAAGATCCAAAAAGATAGATGAAAATGTCACTCCACAAAAAAAAAAAAAAAAAAAAACAAAAAAACAAGACCCCCTCCAAAAACCCACACCAAACCAAACCAAAACCCAACACAAAAAAAAAAACCAAACCACAATATCCAAATAAAAAAACTCCATTCCAGCAAACAAACAAACAACCACCCCTCCAAAACACCTCCTAACAATCTCCAAAGGAAAAACAGAAAAACAGAAGAGTTACATAACTCTTCAAAAGCAAGAACTCCTGACCAGGCTTTTACAGGGCTCCAGTACCAGACACTTAGAAGATACAATTTTCCTTAAAGAACTGCAGATTAACTGTCAAGCTTGTTGTCTATTGTAAGGGCTTTACCCCAGTCATCAGCCAGGGCTGGTTGAGGCCCAGCCTAAAAGCACAGGGTACAACACAAGCTACATTTAGCTGTTTTTAACTCACATAAAGAGCATTAGGACAGGAGTAGCTCTGAGGTGCACAAAAGTCTACAAATCCCTTGCTTTCACCCTCATAGTTTTGATTTCCTACAGCAGCTTCCCAGTTTTCTACATGTTTTATAAGCAATAAGTTAAAACCTCCCAGTCATACAGAGTTGGTAGTTAAGTGCCACCATGACTTTGTTATACTCCTCCAAATTCCCTGCCCTTCTTTACCCCTACATGGCAAAATTACATCCATGACACCCTGTGCATGCTAAATGCAGTGAACCCTAACTCAGGTAGTCTGCACAAAGATTTTAAGAGGATATATTTTATTTCTTGCATAGTTACATAGTGTGAATCTGACTTCATGCCCTAATGAAAACAGAGGGATCAGTAAAGACTGAATGAATCCAATCATATTATTTCTTTTATTCAATAAAGCATATCTATGAATAGTTAGTTACCCAAGCTCTGCTAAATGCTGAGTCTTTTCTCTCTTAGGTTTACACATGCATGGCTCATTAGAAGTCTATTCTTCATATGTTGAAGGAGGTAGTTTTTCTTTCATTTGAGAAAAAGAAATTAAGTGTCTTATATGATGATAACTAAATAACATGCCCAATAATAATACTAACCCAACCTTTTAGGAGACTTCAAGTGCAATGTAGCATTGCCTCTCAGTTCCTTTCTCCTTTAATATTTATCTCTTCTTTTAAGAAAGTGTCAGCACAATTAGAAATTCCAGTTCTCATTCATTAGCACTTAAAACACATCATAATGTGAATGACAATGGGACAGAGCAAATAAATGTCCTGCTTTTAGAATGAGTACTCTTTCTGTATGCATTAACACTCTTCCCATTCTGGTGAGTATTTCAATATCCCATATAGTTTGCATTATAAAAAACAACCCAAAAAAAAAACCCCAAAACAAAACAAAAAACTAACCAAACAAACAAAAAGAAAAAAAAAAGGGACTGCAGCGATGAATATATATGTGTGTGTATATATATATATATATAAAATATGGATCTTGTACATTGTCTCTTGTAAAAAGAAAAGGAGAAATAGAGAAAACTGCATTTCTGAAGGCTAGAATAAAGATTTAACAGAATAGCTTCGAAAATATAACATTAAAAGTGAGAAATGCTGAGAGTGTATAAATCATTTTGTAAGTTTATGCATCCATGGGTGATTGTATTCACTTGCTCATCATAGGCAATGTGTTCCTGTGTTGTGCATTGTTCTGGACATAATGTCATAGAAGCTGATAAAGATAAATGGTGATAAAGAAGCAAAAGCAAAGCTGGAAAAACTATGAAGGATGAGGTTTTTATATACAAAATAGGGACCTGACTTTTCAAGATAACTATACCAAATATAGATCAATAAAGGAGTAAATTAGATTTGAATTAGATCCTGAAATGAATCTGTAGGTGTTTGGTCTTATTTAGCTAAGTCCATATCAGTCTGAGGAAGGTGGAACAGGTTGTTTGCATGAACAATAATTTCAAGTCAAACTGAAGGCACCAATTGCATGTATTGTCCTGTTTACACAGCCACAAATCTAATACACAGGAAAAAGTGCACACTAGGTCCTCTGAAAAAGCAGAAACCCAGATGAACCACAGGGACTGTGGAATCAGGACCATCTAAAAAAATTGTTGAAGTGTGGAATGAACTCCACAAAGACAATAACCAGAGCTGTGCCAGGACTAAACCAAACTGCTATTTACAAGACTATAGAAGAGTTCTTTGCTATAATTGTGAAAAACAAAATTGCCCTGGTTTATTATATAAAACCTTTTTTTTTTTCAGATGATATTCAGAAACTATATACCTCTGAAACAGTTGCTATAATTGTGAAAAACAAAATTGCTCTGGTTTATTATATTAAACCTTTTTTTTTTTTTTTTCAGATGATATCCAGGAACTATACACCTCTGAAATACAGGCATATATTTCCTTAATCCTGAAACTTCTGTACATTTAGTTTTCCCTTGTAAGTAATAGCTCATTCCACTGATCAACTAATAGCTGGAGCATATCCAGAACTGCATGACCAAAATCCACATCTCACAGGCAAGTAACTCACACCTTGGTAAATCTCCTACCCATGCTAAGAATCCACCCAGAAGTACAACTGTCTAAACAAACAGACTAAATACAATTTATTCTATTTTTAAAATACAGTTTAATGTTCTGGTATTTAGCCATTTATCAAGTAAAATATCTCTCTCTACAGTTATTAAATAACAATAATTTCAGACTTAGATATGTGTGAGGACCAATGCAAAGGTCAGTCCTGATTTTTGCATCATGATATATGTGAAAAATATCATACATTTATTGTAGAAAGCTTGAAAGAATAGCACATCTATAGGTATTACATAAAAAAGAGTAAAAATATAGAAGACTAGGATAAGTAGAATTCTAGGTTTGTTCAAAGATGTAATTGTAGAATTGGATGATTTTAAGGCTTTCTCTTTGTAAAGGCAAAAGTCTGTGATATATACACTCACTAGCAAAGGGAGTTGCTTATGCACTTTGTCTATATCACAATTTTCACAAACCAAAAAAGAGTAACACAAAAGACATTCTTCTCCAGAAAATACATTTCTATAAATTTGATATGTTTCTTCACCCTGGACTTGCATTTCTGTCATGCAATTGACATTCTCTTGATATAGAAAGATGAAAAGGCAAAAAACCCATTTCTCTAAAATCATTTCTTTGTTACAATTTCAAATAACATTTGGGTTGGAGTTAGACAAGACCTTTCAGTAAGAAGGTTCAAAAGCATATATTTGTCACAAAACACCCCAGAGGACTGCTGTATTTTTAGTATCTATAGAGGCAGCTCCAGGGCAGGAGCTCTTCATTCTTTCTCAATTTCTTGACCTCTTGATTGGGAGAGTAATTTTTAGCCGTCAGGATGTTTTTCATGAGAAACATTAAAAACGTAATTACTGTGAAAAAATTGACTTATTTTTTAGAAAACACACAGTGATACTGTATTTAAAACTAAGTCTTTATGAAGTCTGTTCACCCATTAGACATCTGTATTCACAAGTCCTAAAGAATGACACTTACCCTGACATACAATTTGAATTGAAAATTGAAAAGTTAAATCCAGAGCACAGAACAAGAAAGGTTTAGTAATAAACAGAGAGAAAAGAAATAAAATATTTCAGCAGAATTTTCAATAGCCTTTCTTCCCCCAAAATTTTGGTAAAGAATTTGCACCTAATTTCATCTCCAAAGACCAGTAGTCTTTGGTCCATTGATTGATTCCTGATATCAATTATATCCAAAATTCTCAGATTGTCTAAAAGTATCAGTTGTATTAATTGATATCAGCTAATTTAATTACAGCCATAGAAATAGGGGGGTTTATTTGTTTCTACTGCCTTTTTTGCCTCCATTTTTATCCCTCTTAACCAGCAGTAGTAGATGTTTGGGTCCAGAAAGAGTAAGGACTCACTAAAAACTGTACATGTAATTTCTCAGCTATAGAGAGGAAAGTATATTCACAGTACACATAACTCTGCAATATTTTTTTTTCCCTGGATGAAGAGATTGCACCCCAGCTGCAACCTTTGAATTCAAGCCCCTTCTACTTTTTTCTCCTGGTGGGCACTGACAAATAAACTTTTATGCCTTGGTCCACAGTGACTGAAGTGTGAAATTCACTGACCTAACCAGAACGAAGTTTTCAGGGCAAATTGCACACCTAGGTTCTTAGGTTTCCTTAAGGGTGAGACTATTTGTCTTTACTTTTTGTTTTTAACTTGCTGAAATATTTATTTCTGTTTTTTAGAGTGGCTTTATAATGTGCCCAGTATACTTTGTTTCATATACTAAAGGGTAGTAGCACAATTACTTCACTGCTGCACACCATGTCTGATGCCAGAGCAGTTAGATTGACATGTTCTGAGTATTAAATACACCCATGGGCAGAGTTTCACACATACATACAGGTTATTAACATAAATAAGAAAAATGTTATTGCAAGAGTTGATCTGATTTGTGGTTAAATCATCTGCTAGCTAGCCTCACCACATATCAAATAATTTGCCTTTACTATTCAGCAAAAGAGTTGCTTGGCAGAGGAGCAGAGATAAAATATTGGAAGAGAAGCAACCAAAAATTCTTTGGCTTTCCAAAAATAGGCTTAAGAATATATTTGTAGCCTGGAAGAAAAAAACCAAACCATTATGATCTTGGTATATGCCATTTAAAATTCATCTGATTCTCCCCCCACTTTCCCCTCATAAATCAATACTGAATACACAGATCCCAGGGATGAGGAGCAGGTGGTAAAACAGAATCAAAATCTCTTTTCTATACTTCAGCAGAGAACTAATTTCATGTTGAAAAGAATGGGTCATTTTTACTGCTAGTTTAGCCACATGGCTCCCAGGCACCAATTTTGTAAAGTATTATCCATTTTCACTGTGGGTCGTTTGTTTCCTCTGCAAATTTCCTTGAGACTTACAGAACTGGTACACATGGATTTTTCCATCTGTGCTTTTGAGTGTATAATGATGATTGCACAGGTTATCTTTCCTTTAATCTGTACAAGATATGACAGAATTCAGAAATTTTATCCTCTATAACATAAAACAACTTTCCAATCACAGCACCTGAAAGAGACAGGGGCATTGATACCCTGTAAATTGTCCATTTCCACATTCCTCTAGGCCAGCTGTAACTGTAAAACCAATGCTACCAGGCACAGGTATTGGCTTAGAAATAGAGGTACATAGTTGGAGATTTTCTGTAGAAAAAACTGGTAGCTTGGATTCGTTTGAGAAATAAGAGCTTTGTGCTTGAACAGAAAACATTCTTTCCCTTATTAACCTTGATACTAGCTTCTGCCCCAATTATATAAAATCATTTGGTTTGCATAGCTCTTGAATATCTCATCTAAATCTCTAGGCACATGTGTCCCAAATCTCTAGCCCTATGTCAAAAACTTAATGACATCAAGACTAGCAAGTCATATACCCCTGAGAGCCAAGAGATAAGACTTGGATGTCACTAAATCATGGGTGTCACTGAGACCCTGGACTAAGCAGTGACACAAGAGCTCTGATGCTACCACCACAGAGGTCCCCTGGGCACAGTCCAAACTAGAAATCTCAAATGGATTAAACCTACCAGTTTTTCTACATTTCCATGTCTATGTATCTATGTGTGTAAGGCATGTAGATGCTACCACCACAGAGGTCCCCTGGGGACAGTCCAAACTAGAAATCTCAGATGGATTAAACCTACCAGGTTTTCTACATTTCCATCTCTATGTAACTATGTGTGTAAGGCATGTGTGTAAAAGGGCATGGGGTGGTTGCTGCACAGGATGTGTCATTAGCTGAGCAGCTGCCAAGGCAGGGCTGTGCAATCCTGGGACCAAGGGCAGCACCTGAGAGTTAAATTCTTCTTGTTCATGGAAAGGCAGTATTCAACTCTCAGAGGTGGGCAGGGGAAAACATCACCACCAAAAATACCCCAAACAACAGAGAGCAAAGCAGTGCAAGGCTGTGCAAGGTTGAGCAAGCATTCTGTTTCCATGATCAGTGTGTTCAATCACACAGCACTGGAGAATTAAACAGTACTCATTGTGCTGAGTGCACTGAATAGAAATTCATATCAAGTTCATTCTACGGTATCAGCCATACGTAAGGAAACGTATTTGAGCTACATGAAGGCTGATGCCTTATGTTTTTTAATAAAGTTGAGGACAGATTGCAAACCTTTGCTTTCAGCCTAAGAATGCAGTGGATGGAAGCTATTTCCTTTGACATACTGAATAATTTGACTTTTTTGAAGTGACAATAAGATAATGTAAAAGGCTTTGAATACCACATAATGTGAAGTGGTAAGGTGTATTGCATCTGAAAGAAAATACTGTTGAATGTAAGAGATAGGGCACTAGAGCAGATGGACCAGCAGAATAAAATTTGAAATGTCCATGTGGTACCAGCCTAAAGAGAAGACTAGACTGATGTTTGCTCTTTTAATTATGGTTTCTTGAAAAGTTTTAACATTTTAACTCAGCGCTTCTGGTTCCTACCTACGTTCTTGAAAGTAAAAACAAACTCTTACAGAGCTACTAACTTCAGACCTCAGTCACCTACAGCCTCTTTCTTCTGC
>NW_008684432.1:290-6395 GCF_000695815.1 Acanthisitta chloris | reverse complement strand
TTTCCCTCCTCCATGGCCCAGCCTTCATGGCATCCCCCTCCTCATTTCACAGCTAGTGTAGTCAGCAGTGAGGGGGATGCTGCATGGGCTCAGTTGCATGGGTTGGACAGGACCCTGGGAGGAACCTACTGTGGAGCACTCTCCACCTAAACAGTAGACATGTAAGACAAGTGAGGATATGCATCAGGAACTTAGCTACTGACCCAGTGAAGTGAGTGAAAATGGTTTAATTGTCTCTGGGAAGCTCAGAATGTCACATTAGTATTGGGATAAAGGCAAGAAGGATATAGGTTACAGGAATGATATGACAATAGTTACTCACAAAAGTCTGCTGATCCCTTGAAGCTCCAAGTATTTTGAGACGTTTAGTATGAGTAGTATCCAGTCTATCTGAAACACAGAAAGCTTAGAGACAGAGCTCCCTTTTTAGGCATCTGTTTTCTTTTGGAGTTTTGCCTTTTTAATATTATATATATATTAATTTAGATTCTTAATTTCAGCCAGTATTGATTGTATAACTTCTTTAGTGAGCTTTTCAAGACTACAGAGAAAAACTGTGCAGAAGCAGCTTTCAGAAAGCTGCCTAAAGATCTCTATCTCACTGGCTCTGGCATCCTCCCACCACAGAGCTTTCCAAACACAAATACATGCATTTTTATGATGTCTCAGAAGAGGCATGTCAGCTTTGAGGGCTGGTTCCTTGCGGTGCTGAGGAGGCTGTACAGCAGATGTAGGGAACTAAATCAAGCCAGTTGATTCCTGTACAGTGTCAAGACTGTAAAATCCTCCATGAGGAGCAATGTGGAAAGCGATTTTATTTGTGCATTCATCATGCTTGCTATGACAAATGACAGTTTTATGGTTAAATGCACTTGAATGGAAGGTTAAGGTTCATCTCCCTTTTCTGTCCTAGACTTCATATATCACCTCAGGTAAAACTAAGAGTCAAATAATACCTTAAACAGCAGATTTACTTTCCCTTGCCTTGTTATTTCCAACTCGGGTGTAGTAACAAGTCTTCCCAACGTTGTCTCTTTAGATTAGGCACCCATGCCTGGAGGTTTGCTTGAGGCTTGGAGCAAGGAGAACCCTGAAGTCAGGCAGGGACTCTGAAAGCTATAGTGAAAGCAAAACCAACAGCACTTAAAGCAAGCAATAAATGAGCTCTGTTCTAGTTCCAGTGAGAGATAGTGTTATGCTATCCCTTTCTGATGCTGAGCACTTCCCCTGAGTCAGCTCTAGTCTGCTGAGAGCTTCTTCAAGAAATCAGGCCCTTATGCATTTCCACAGTTATATCAGGACCACTAAGATTTAATTAAGACACTGACAGTTCCTATGGCATTAGATAACAGAGAGATTTTATTCTCGTGTGAGTTTCAAAATACTCATAAATACGTGAGAAACACACATACTCTATGTATAAAACTAGGAACTTGCAGTGGCCAAAATATTTGTTAAGGTTAAATTAACTGAAACAGAAAAATAAGTAAACCAAAATGCTTACATCGTTCTTGAAATAAACTCAAAGCTAAGATTCTGGACTTCTATGTAAACCAGAAGGCAGTGAAATATGAAGATTTTTGCCAGATGACAGTTTCTTAGTTGCAGAAGTCCATCAGTTCCTTATTCAGTCATGTTGATATACAGCCTGTAATTTTTGGCAAAGGTTCAACAGAATATAAATCTCTAGAGTCTATATAAGATAGTAAGATTGAACATATACTTCCCTCTTTCATTTGCCATATGCCATAAATAGATCAACAGAATCATCAAAATACAGGTAATCCCAAGTGGAAATATATCCCAAAAAAGAGCAAATACAGATTTTGGAAAGATGGCATGGCCTCTGAAGAAAAAGAGGAAAGAAAACGGTAACTCGGTTTTAGGGGAACCATGTAAAACTAGAGAGTGAAAACAGTTTTTTGGAAATTAGGGCAAAAGAGAGACAGGTTCAGTGAAAGACAGACAACACTAGACCACATTGTCTCCCCCTCTCTCTCTTGCTCTCTTTCTCCTCTCTCTCTCTCCATCTCGTTCTCTCACTCTCCCCCTGCTCTTTCATATTTCTTTCTCTCTACCTCACATTTATAATTATAATTAAATAAAACCCATATTATTATATTATTAACGTATTCTTGACTATGGCATACGGTCTTGTTTGCACCTTAATTTGGGCAGAGGCATCTCTCACTAAGCACATCGTAACAGTACTAAAAGAAAGGATTTATTTAACATGCTGGTTGGTATACTTTAAATGGATAGTATTGTACCTTGAAAGTGCTATCCTAGAGCCCTTGTGTTTTTATTCTGCATGCACAACTGTCAAGCAGATTTTGCTGCTTTACTGCTAACAGTTAACCAAAAGCCACATTTCTCCACTAGTAATAGTAGCTACACTTTGGCATATTGAATAGGAATCAGAGGAAGACAAAAAGCACACTCAAGGAAAGCATAGCAGTGTCTTCAACAGTACTAACCACAAGAATAGTAACAGAAGACATATAAGCTAGAGGTATAATTCAGACAAAAGAAAAATACTATTGCTAGAAAAGACTGTAAAAAACAATCTGGACATAGATTATCATGTCATAAACAATTTAGGGGAGGAGAGTGTCCTGAGTCAGTATTTCCCATGTTTATTTCTCTATTGAATTCTCTTAGTAGAGTAACAAAAAAAATCCTGAGTGGCTCATACCCCTCCCCAGCATGTGCTTCCATTCCTCCTTATATTTTTTCCCCTCTAATTTTCTTTCTCCATTCTTTATGTCTCTTTTTAGCCTATCTCATTCCTCTTCCTCCATCTCCTCCCTTGCTCATTTATTTTCTTGTTGGCAGTTCTCTTGTTCCCTTTCCCAATACATTTATTTTGCCAGATATTTTTCTCCCTCCTGGGTTTTTTCAGTAGTACTGAAGATGTAGACAGTGCTGATAAAACTCAGGGCTGAACTGCTCATTGCTAGGAACTGTCTCTTTTTAGCCTATCTCATTCCTCTTCCTCCATCTCCTCCCTTGCTCATTTATTTTCTTGTTGGCAGTTCTCTTGTTCCCTTTCCCAATACATTTATTTTGCCAGATATTTTTCTCCCTCCTGGGTTTTTTCAGTAGTACTGAAGATGTAGACAGTGCTGATAAAACTCAGGGCTGAACTGCTCATTGCTAGGAACAGAGTGCAAGAAAAGAGAGCAGGATGGCTGCCTGAAATCTCAACCTCTCACCTGCTCTGGTGGGAATTTGGAGCATTTGGAACATTTCTCAGGCTTTCAGACTAATTACTCTATATTTTTCATCCAGAGATGAAGGTCACTTTATGCATTGAGCTATCATCCAGGGGTTTGGGGGCTTAGAGTGACAATTGCTCCATTATGAATATCAGCTGCGATTCTTCCCAATAATGCTAAGAAATTTTAAGCCCTAATAGAGATCCTTAGGAAACAAAACTTGCCAAATTTTAAGGGATTGTGTCATTCAGAGGCTCCAACAGGTGCCAGTTGGATCCAGCCATGGTACAGTGCAGCTCCCATGATCCAGGACTAATCAGCCAGACCATGGCCCTCAGAAAACCCCTACAAAGTAGAAATTGCCAACCAACTTCTCTTTCAGTTCTTCAGCTCATCAATATCTATGAGGCTTTAAGAGTTATCCCACTTTAATCAAAATGCAATAATATTAATAGAAATCTCTGTATGGAAATTCTTTGTACTGATTCAATTTCCTAAACCAAGAACTTTACCAGAGTCTTGAAAAGAACAGGTATCACTTGATCAATCTAAATCTAAATCTTCTATTTTTCAGAACAGTAAAAGATGCAAACATTTGTCCATTGAGGCTAATAAAAGAGCAGAAAAAAATTAGTATTTCATTGGCCTTCAAGGCTTTTGGAAAAGCCATTCCTATGGTCAGTGCAAATGTGACTGTGTATTTATGCAGGTGTTGGTATCAAATCCCACCAGTGTCCAAACCAGTGGACCTCAGACCAGAAAATACTTGTATTGCTATCCACTGGTTGCTAACAGCTCTATGGTGACATGCTACTATAGCAATGGGTGAAGAAAAATAATCAGTACATGATTTACCAATCTGCAGTGAAATGGTTAATTTTTGTGAGTTTGACTGCAGATTCAACATGAGGCAGTTTGACTGGAAATTTAACAGGATTATTTTGGACTAGCTGAGTTTAATGGTATTACCTGTTTGACTTTTATAAAATCTCCATAATTTGGTAATATTTATCTAAGTCACCATAAAAGTATAGAAATTGATAGTAAAAACACAGACAGCTGGGTACAGGATGAAATGAAACAAATTAAACCAAACACATGCTCTTAGGAAAACACAAATGCTAAATTAACTATGTTAGGCTCACAGTTTAAATGATCCAATTTAACACTAATAAGAGGACTTGAGACCCAAGTCCTGCTTGATTTTATACTGTACATGTGTGCAGAGGGAAATGTCTGTGGAGAGGCAGACAACCTGGGCCCAACAGGGATACCAAGGGAATGAGCAACTTGGACTGCTGCATCTTGCCATACTCATTTCACATATTCCTAACAGGTTTTGCTAAAAACTTCACTAAAGTATAACGGCACTTTTTTTTTTTTTTTTTTATCCTGGAGAATTACTGTGGAACAGTATTTATAATGAAAAATCATATAGAGCAATAAATGGTTTTGGTGTGTTTTAAGGCTTTCTTGAACAAAGAAGCAGCACTGAAGCATCAGGCAACTGAAAGATTTTGGTTTCAGATAATCTTATTAACAAAATGACATGTTTGATTTTTTTTGGCTATGATTATCTTGATTGTCATTGTCTCATGGCTAATACAGACCTGATAAGTTGGAATATTCTAATTGGTTTCTGGTTTACACAGATCTAGAGGTTATTTAACTTGGGAGTTTCTGGTCTGCCTCATGACTGCATCTCTGCCTGAAAATGATGAACCAGAAGATTCTTCTTCATGACAATCATTCTTTAGATGTAGATTCCATCTAAATGTGTTGGCTCATGATTTGTCTCTTCATTTTCTTTGGATTTGTCTCTTCATTTTCTTTGGATATTGGCAAGTCCATTAAATGGAATATCTACAGGTTTTACATAGTGATGCTACTTTGTGAATTTTATTCAATGGATGCTTTAGACAATGTTCAATGCATATAAGTGGTTCATTCCCACAAGCAGAATCAAAAGAAAAGGAAGAAATTCCTTTTCAAGTTTTGAGACATTTGTTTTACGTATTTACAGTAAGTGTCCAGGAAACTAAAATAAAATAAATATAAAGAAAATTGTTACATGACATACCTCAAAAGATGTCAACAGTTTTGTTGAAAGGCAAGATAACTCAGTATGACTATCACCCACAAAGAATGATGATGCTGTAACTTTCATGTAAGATCCAATTTCCAAAGATCCTTGACTCTTCTTGCCACATGTAAATGTTTTGTATATTTTCCCCTATTTTCATGTAATTGTTACATTCATCATCTCTTGCTGTTTATATCTGAAACACACGAAAAATAAATCAGATATTATGGGATACTTGATACATATCAAAGATCTATTTGGATCCCAGCTAGAAGAATGCCCTCATGGGAAGGTTTACTTTACTGGGTAACACTAGAGTACACACTAGAAAACACTATCAGAGGCAACATTGCATCGTGCATTGGTTTCAAAGTCAGAGGAGGAAAAAATTCCTAGATTTATAGCCTTGGAAAACTATGTGTTTCTTTAAAGAATGGAGAAACAGAAAGAAAGAGAAAAAGAAAACAAGAAAGGGAAGTTAATGGATTAAGGGGCCTCAAACAGATACCTATGCCAATTACCTATGTGTGAAGCCATTCTACTATCCTCCTCTGTACATGTAATTTCAAAGACATCAGTAGAGTTAGTCACTCAAGGATTATTCATGAAGAAGCTTTTACTGTAAGCACCTTAGATTTGGAGCTTTGTGACTTTAGGTTCCCTGAGGACTTTTGACAGATCTACAAGAGAGAAGGTTGTATGTGTTGACTTGCTGGAATAAAACCAAACCCACAGGTTTATATTGCTGCATAAACATTAATAAAATATGATCAATTGCAGCTTTAGAGCTGTGCCATATGGAGA
>NW_008684432.1:0-271 GCF_000695815.1 Acanthisitta chloris | reverse complement strand
AAAGAGTAGTGATACCTAAATTTAGGTATGCTTGCTATTTCCTCTCATAGGATTGTACAGTCAGGGCCCATACTATGACTGAACTAGAGTTTAAAATGGATTTTTCCTTATTTATGCTAAATTTTTTTAAAAAGGTAAATTGAAAAATCAGGCTAAATTTAAGATTAAAGAAATAATTTGATTCCTTACAACTAATTTTTTTTCAGAACTACTTTATCAAGAGATTTGATATATTTCATGATTTTGAAGAAGCAATAGAAATATATATAGA
>NW_008684431.1:21824-22447 GCF_000695815.1 Acanthisitta chloris | reverse complement strand
GGCACAGCCGGGGGTGTCGGGGAGCACGTGCCAGCCCTGGAGCGTGGGGACGTGACGGCGTGCGAAGCCTCTGTCCCGTGGGAATGCTGCCGTGGGGATACTGTCCTCTGCGGACTGCTTTGCCCAGGGGGGTGGGGACCCCCCCGGCCACCCTGTGCTGCCCAGGTGCGGAGCACGCCAGGGACCTGCCAGGGTTACCGTCCCGGGAAAAGGCTGTCAGGATTTCAGGGAGAGCCCAGTGACCACTGCCAGCCCAGTGGAGTCTCCCGTGGCACCTCCTCCCCATCCAGCTCTGGCTGTGGCAGCGGAGTGGCCAAGGGGTTGCTGCGGCCGGGTTTATGCTGCCGTCCCTCACCCCAATCCCTTTCTGTCCCCTGGGCCGTTAATCATGGAGGAACAGGGGTTTCAGTGTGTTGCCACTCACCTCTCAACACCAGCGGGCAGGCAGGGGCTGGTGTCGCCCTCCCCTTGCTCCCTCCATGTCCCCTGGGCATCGGGGTCAGGGGACTTTGGTGCAGCTGGTGCTCCTGCCATGCCCATGGCAGGAGGGAAGGTTGAGGGCGTACGGCCCTGCTTGGGCAGAACCTTCCAGAAATGCTGCAGCCTTTTGGGGAGATGGGATT
>NW_008684431.1:20159-21804 GCF_000695815.1 Acanthisitta chloris | reverse complement strand
CCCTCCAACATGCGGAGGAGAGGCTGTCACTTCGGGACGGGCTGCCCCGGTGTTGGTGCCCCAGTTGTAGCCAACAGCATCCACATCCTCCTGGCTCAGCATCCCAAGTTCTTGAGAACGGGCATGTTGCACCTCAAGAGCAGAGGAGCAGCCCTGCACATCAGGGGGCTGGAGCACCCATTGTGTTCCCTCCACGCCTGGGTGCAATCCCTGGGATGCAGCTGGTTTGGTCCCCAGAGGTTTTTGGGTGCTGGGGAAGCGCAGCGAGCGGCATTCCCGTCGGCAGGCGTGCCGGCAGGAGAGGCATGAGCTGATCTTCTCCCTGCCTACGCAGCGCGTATGGAGGGAGCTGGGAGGGGGGAAGAATTAGACTGACAAATCCCCCTCCCTCTCTGGTTCGGATCTCCAACCTTGAATCCACTTAGGTTCATCCTGAGGGATTGGACGGTTTGGGTGGGAGCTGATTTACCACCTGATATTTCCAAATCTCATTTCTGCTGATTCCTCCCATGACACCCCACTTTTCCTGGGGGTCACCAGGCTCCACGGTGGGAAGAGCTGGAGGAAGTGGCTCCATGGAGGAAACAGCCCCGTTGGTGGCTGCTGGCACCATGGATCACCCTTCCCAGCTCTTCCCACCCAGCACCCAGCCAGGGCAGTGCAGCCCCACATGGGATGCCCAGCCGCTGGGACTCCAGGCTGGGAATCCTGAGTCCTGTGGGTGGTTTCCCAGTGGCAGTAGAGCCCACCCTGGTTGGCACCAGGCACCCCTTGCACCCTTCCCTCAGCCCCATGGTCCTATCCTGCCTCTCCACAGCATCCCACCATGCCAGGGTGGCCCAGTCCCTCTGCCATCCCATGCATCCCCCCCTAGATTCTAGGAGCAGGACAGGGATCTCCACTGGAAAGAGAGGGAGCCCTGGAAGGTGGCCCAGGAGGGGAGACTCCTGCTTCCTGGATGTTGTTTGGAGAGCAAACTCTGGTAATAACAGCAGGATCCAGACACATCCCGAATCCCACAGCCAAGGCGTTTCCTTGCCAAGGAAGTCGATGGAGCTCTGACCCAGCTGGGGGATAGAGCTTGGCAGGGGATAGGTGGATGGATACAGTGGGGAGGGATGGATGCAGTGGGGATGCAGGATGCAGTGTTGGGCCCGTGGGATGCTCTTGCTTTAGGATCAGCTGGCACGGTGCTCTGGGCTCATCCCCGCACGTCTGGCATGGAGCCACCGGCCGCCACCGCGGGGTTGTGCCGGAGCGTGTGATGTGGTTGCTGGCGGCTCCGTTATCCCTGGAGGTCCCTTCTAACGTGGCTCTGGCTAATTAGATCTGCCCGCTGGCCTCGTTAGCGTGAGAGCCGGTGAAAACCCTGGCTCCTCCGCCCCGGGTTCAAAGGCAATCGATGGTGTTGCCGTCAGACCCCACTCTGATGCCCAGAGGAATCAAATCCTCATAAATCCTCCCAGCCAAGATCCAACGGACCCCATTCAATTATTGGCCACCCTATAAAGCCATCGTTAGCCCTGGCTGGGTGCCTAATGAGCTCATTAAGGGATGGGATCCATGGCAGGGAGAGGGCAGGAGAGCAGGATCCAGCTGTGTGGCAACATGCCAGTGGCTCAAGGGGCACCGGTGCTGCCAGCCC
>NW_008684431.1:19441-20077 GCF_000695815.1 Acanthisitta chloris | reverse complement strand
GGCTGGAGGGGGAGGGAAGGCTCTGCGCTTCCTCCTTCCCTCCCTCCAGATCCGGCGGCAGGCGAGGGTCACCCCTCTGGCACCAAGAGGCCACCATGTCCCCACGTGCCCCTTCCCTGCTCCCACAGGTGCTTCTGGAGAGAGCTGGCCTCCAGGATGTGCATCCGGGGAGATCTGAGCTCCTGCACCTGTGGGTGTGGGGCCAGGCAGGGCTGCTGCACCCACAGCAGGAGAGCACCCCACGCTGCAGCACCCGCTGTGTGGGGCCAGCCTGGGCTTCTGCACACATAGTGTGGGGCTCCTGCACCCATTATGTGGGGCTGGGGAGGGCTGAGGCTCTCTGGGACCCCTGCACCCCCAGTGTGGGGCTGTGTGGGACCCCTGCACCCCCAGTGTGGGGCTGTGTGGGACCCCTGCACTCCCAGTGTGGGGCTGTGCAAGTCTTGGGCTCTGTGGGGCTCCTGCCCCGGCGTAGGGCCAGCACGGGTGAATGCCAGGCAGAGCGGTGAGGAATGGCTTCCCGCAGCACCCGCCATCGATCTCGCCCATTAGTGTCTCTGTTAGTGTCCCAAGGGCTGGGCAGGAGCATCACCCTTGTCCTGAGGGGCTGGCAGGAGTACCTGGTGAGGTGCCAGC
>NW_008684431.1:13069-19370 GCF_000695815.1 Acanthisitta chloris | reverse complement strand
CTGGACCCTCTCCGGGGTCTCCCCAGGGTGCTGGTGTGTGTGGAGGGCTGTGGGGTGACAGAGGGGTGACAGGCTGGCAGGAGATGCTACCCATCCTGCTTTTATGTAATGCCTCATTAATTGCCCAAGAAAATCCCACTGTTAGTTGCTCTGGGCTCCCAGAAGGATGCATCCATTGCACCTCCATCCCTGTCTCTGGAGACTGGGTGCTCCAATCCCCCCATGGCCTTCAAACGCAATTGATTGTGGGGTACTGAAGCCCTGCCCTGTCAAGCCAGGCCCTTTATGCACCACAATTTTTTAATTGAATCAGCATTCCCATTAATCCTGGCTTTCCTTGCACCGGCACAGGATCCCACCCTCACTGTGCTGCCGGCACACCCTCACACCAAACATCCGTCATGGAAGTGCTCTCCTGTCTCGCTGGGAAGAGTCAAGCATGCTCCACTCCCCGAGGAAAGGCCACCTGGGAAGGGCCAGTGGGATGTTCTCAATATTCCTGGTGGTTTGGAACAGCCAGCAGGATGTCCCCAGTATTTATGTGCCTGGCAGAGGGTCTATCCAGCCCCTGTCACTTCCTGGGGCTTGTCTGGGGGTGAGGGAATGAGGAACCCACAGGCCCTCCAAACTCCCCCACCCCCCATGCTCCCTCATCTGAGCTGGATCCTGCTTCCCAGGCAGCGGCAGAGGGTCCAGCATCACGGAGCAGCCTCTGGCATTTCAGCAGAGCCAAGCTGCTGCCCTGGGAAATTGTTTTTTTCCAGCCTGAGCCACCAGTGCTAATCTTCCCGGATGGTTTTAATGGAATTTAGAGGCGAGCAGGGATTATCCGAGGAGAACCCATTACGGGTGGCTTTGTGCCAGGGCAGGCTCTGAAATCTGGCAGGGCCGGGTGAGGGAGCTCTGCCTGCCTCTTCCCGCTCCCTGCCTGCAGCAGGCAGGCTGGGAATGCTCCGGCATTCCCGGCAGTAGCATGCTGGACACACTTCCTTCTCCCATGGCTCCGTGGAGTCTTGCAGAGGGATGTTGAGGGGAGTGCCTGGGTGCTGTTGCCATGGGATGGAGGATGCATGGAAAGCCCTGGGGACAGGAGCACCCCAGTCTCTTCTCACCTCTCCAGAGGCTTTGGGATGCATCTGTGTGAGGTATTGATCCCTTGGGATCCCCCCGTCCTGGGTACCTTGTCCCTGTGGTCCCAGAGTCCCATCCCCAGGGGCATCTGCATGCTGGGGTGTTGCTGCACATCACACTGGTGTCTGGGCACCATGCTCACGCGATGGGCTGGGCTGGTGTCCTGACACCTGTTATCAGTAGCCAAGCGCTGGCAGTGCCAGCAGTGCCTGAGACTGTGCTAGCAGGTGCTTCTTCCCCCAGGGACCCTTCACAGGGGTGGGCTGGACTGCTCCATGGGAAGGGGGCTGGGAGTGGAGCAGGAGGTTTGGAAGTGGAGGGTTCAGGAGCGGAGGGTGTTCTCTGCTCCACCACTAACCTGTTTGCTGTCTTGCAGGGTGTTTAAGAAAGCCAGTCCCAACGGGAAGGTAAGTGGGACATGGCAGAGGGAAGCTGTGGGGTGACAAGCATGGCCAGGAGTGGGGGACAGGCACATTCCTTCACACCCATTCCCCGTGTGCCTCAGCTGCCATGGCAGCGGGAAGGGAAACTGAGGCACAGTGGGGTTGGGGGGGATTGCCTAAGATTAGGGGTTGAGCAGATGGGTTTTGGGGTCCTGAGGTTCAGGCAGCCTGCCCGGGGAGCGTTGTGGGTCTGGCAGCAGGGGCTGATGCCCAAACCTCCTGCCTGATAGCTTCTTGCACTGTGCCTTAGTTTGCCCATCAGAAGAAAGGTGAGAGGGTGACACTGGGGGGCTCAGCCTTGCCCTATAGAGGGGGACAGGCCCCTGGGGTGCGTCCCAGGTGTCTTCGGATGCAAAGTGCCTCCAGTTGTGGGGACATCTGGAGGGATTCTAGGATTTGCCTGGGATGGAGTGGGGTTGGCTCTTGGGTGTCACACGGACAGGGTGACACGTAGGGATCGTGGGAGACATGGACCCTGGCAGGTGGTGACCACATGGGGGGACCCTGAGGGGCTGCTCTGGGCACCCCTGATGCCCTGTCCCCCCTCCACAGCTCACCGTCTACCTGGGGAAGAGGGATTTCGTGGATCACATTGACGTGGTGGACCCCGTGGGTATGTGGGGGCAGGAAGGTGGGGGCTCAGTTTGGGAGAGACACACATGCTGGGGTGGATTGGGCTGTCTGAGGGTGAGGAAGGGGTTTGGGGAGCAGAAGACATCTGGTTTGGGATAATATTCATGTCCCCTGTGGCTTTGGACATACCCTGGGTGTGGTGGGTGCAGACTGTCCCTGTGCTGCCAGTATGTGTCCCCCAGCTCCAGCTGGCAGCTCAGAGGTGATGCCTTTCTGTGTAGGGGCACATTCCCCCTTAATCCTGCTGGTGTCCCCCCAAAACCTGCCTGCATATGTCCCCCTGACCCTGCCAGTGTGTCACCCAAACCCTGCCTCTATGTCCCCTCCAACCCTGCCTGCACATCCAGCACAGCCGTACCAGCATGCACCCTGATAGTGTGTCCCCCCTGCAGCAGTGTCCCCCCACCCCAGTGGCATGTCCCATAACTCTACCAGTGTGTCCCCTGACCTTGTCAGCGCGTCCCCCTGTTCCAGTGGTGTGTGTCTGACCCAGCTGTTCCCTTGCAGACGGAGTGGTGCTGGTGGATCCCGAATACCTGAAGGAGAGAAAAGGTAATGGCTCCCCCTGTGGTCCCTGGGGATGCAGAGGTGGCACTTCTGTAGGAGGTGACGGGTGTCCCTGCATAGTCCTGCCCAGGTGTTGGCATCTCTGGGCCTTCAGGTGACATTTTCTGGCCCCCTGTCCCTACAGTAGGTGCCTTGTCCTGCAGACAATGGGGGTGCTGTGGTGGGCACCCCAAAGCACAGCTGGCATCTCCTCAAACCACCACTGCTTCCCACTGCTAATGGCACTGGCATGAGCCAGGGTGCTAGCTTGCCTTGATGCTCCCATGCCGTGATACCCCACACCATGAGGCCACCACACCGTGATGCCCCGCACCACGATGGTCCTCTCTGTGATGCCACACACCATGATGTCAGCAACCCCTGGTGCCACCACTCCATGATAGCCCCCTCCATGATATCCCACACGATGATGTCACCTTGCTACCAACCTCCCCACCTTGTCACTCTCCCCAGTTTTCGTGACGTTGACCTGCGCATTCCGCTATGGTCGCGAGGACCTGGATGTGCTAGGGTTGACCTTCCGCAAGGACCTGTTTGTGGCCAATGCCCAGGCCTTCCCCCCGATTCCCGAGGAGAAGAAGCCCCTGACGCGGCTGCAGGAGCGGCTCATCAAGAAGCTGGGCGAGCACGCCTACCCCTTCACCTTCGAGGTAGGTGACACTGGGTGACAGTGCTCCTGCCGGGGTGCTGGAGGGGACGATGATCCTTGTCCTGGGGACCTTGGGGCTTGAAATTCTGCCACCTGTGTTCAAGATGCAGCTTTTGGTGGTGGCTCTTCAGACTCACGAGGGAAAAACAACCACCTGCAAGATAACTGAAGCACTGAGGGGTCCATGTCGGCACTGGGGATCCATGCTGGCACCAGAGGGTCTGTGCTGGCACCAGGGGTCCATATCAGCACCAGGCAGCTCTGGCAGGGAATGGGGTGGGGGTAGACCTCCACTTCATCCACCTGCCCCCACGATTTCCCTCGCACAGCTTTGGCAGTGGTGGGCACCCCATCTTGAGCTGGCAGAGGGACCTGGTGACATTTTACAGGGCTCAGCCCCATGGCCTCACAAATGGCCCTGATTCCTCCAAATCCCCCTGATTAATTAAACCCCCTAAATAATGTATTGTTTGTAATGTTTTGAGGATTGAGAAATACAATAAGGAAGTGAGGAAATCTTTCCTGGGTTTCCTTCCTTCCAGCATGGGCAGGAAAGGGAAGTGCTGGCAGCCCTCTGAAAAGTTCCTCACCCTCCTTTCCCCTCCAGATCCCCCCCAACCTGCCTTGCTCTGTAACGCTGCAGCCAGGCCCGGAGGACACGGGAAAGGTAAGGTGTCACCCTTGTCCCTGTGACACTAGTGAGCTACTAGTTGGGGTCACCTCCTAGTGGGGGTGCAGAGAGGTTTCCCTGCCTCTTTTACCCTTCCTCCTGGTTTCCAGGCCTGTGGGGTGGACTATGAAGTCAAAGCTTTCTGTGCCGAGAACCTGGAGGAGAAGATCCACAAGAGGTGAGTGGAGCCCATATGGGAGTGGCATCCTCGGGGTGCTGGCAGTGGGGAAGAGGCATCCTGGTTTGTTCCCACCATGGTTGACATGGGGATGGGATGCAGGTGTTCCCCAGGATGGGGTTGGGATTGGGATGTTCTTCAGGCTGGGGTTGAGATGGAGATGTTCTTTAGGATAGGGGTGGCTTGAAGATTTCTTCAGGGTAGGAATGGATCAGAGGTGATTTGGGGCCTGAGATGGAGACATCCACCACTGTGCAAGGACCCCAATGCTGCTGTGGGGCTACATGGCTAACCTGGCCTGGCCATGGGGCTGCCCCCTTGAGCCCTGGTCGGCATCCAGCTGAGATGTCCCACAGCATCTTCTGACCCAGCGGACCAGAAAAAAGAGGATTTGACCCAAAATGGGCCAAGAAAGATGGTGGCCTGTGGGCAACCCACCACCTGCATTCTCCTCTTGTTGTCTCCCACAGGAACTCGGTGCGCCTGGTGATCCGTAAGGTCCAGTACGCGCCAGAGCGACCTGGCCCCCAGCCCATGGCAGAGACCACCCGGCAGTTCCTCATGTCAGACAAACCGCTGCACCTCGAGGCATCCCTGGACAAGGAGGTGGGTGAGGACTGGGGAGGGGATGCTGGTGAGGTGACCCCAGGGACCTCACTGTCTCCCCTGCTCTGCTCTCCTGCAGATCTACTACCATGGAGAGCCCATCAGTGTCAACGTCCATGTCACCAACAATACCAACAAGACCGTGAAGAAGATCAAGATTTCAGGTGAAGAGAGGGCTGTGTCCCCCACCCCACTGGTGTCCCTGTCTCCACCCCTGTCCCAGCAAGGGCTTGCCCTGACCCGCATCTTTCTCTGTCTTGCTCCAGTGCGCCAGTATGCAGACATCTGCCTCTTCAACACCGCCCAGTACAAGTGCCCGGTGGCTGTGGAGGACGCTGAGTGAGCTCCTTGGGGACATTGCAAGGGGCCCTGGGGACCTCAGGGGAGCCTTGGAGGTCTCCTGCTGCAGCGTGGCCCCAGTGGGATGTTGCATTTGGCAAGCAGAGACTGGTGGGAGGTGTGGAGAGATGGAGACCTTCGCTTTGGTGGCATCTTGAAGACATCATCCTCTGCATTCCCTGGGATGGAGATGTTCACCAGGCTGGGGCAGGAATTGAGATCTGTGGTCTGGGTCTGGAGCTGGGTTAGAGAAGTTCACCAGGGTTGGATGGAGATGTGTTCCAGGCTGGGTCTGGGATGGAGATGTCCAGGCTAGCCCTCTGGGGCTGTGGGAGCTGGGGGCAACTGGGGCTCTGACTGATGGTGGCTGTCATCTCCAGTGACATGGTGGCCCCGAGCTCGACATTCTGCAAAGTCTACACCCTGACACCCTTCCTTGCCAACAACCGGGAGAAGCGTGGGCTGGCGCTGGATGGGAAGCTCAAGCATGAGGATACCAACCTGGCCTCCAGCACGCTGTGAGCCCCTCCACCATCCCAGGGCTCCTGTCCCCTCCGGCAGTGCAGGGGCAGGACCCAGCCCTGGTGGGCATCCAGCCCCTGCTTCAGGGGTGATGCCTGGGGTGGAGAAGACCCTGTGGGGGGATCTTCAGGAAGACAGGGGGTCTGGTCCCCATAGCCATTCCCTCGCTGATGCCCACCTGCCCCTTCCTCCAGGTTAAGAGATGGAGCCAACAAGGAGATCCTGGGCATTATTGTCTCCTACAAGGTGAAGGTGAAGCTGGTGGTGTCACGAGGAGGGTGAGTGTTGGGGACCCCCCACCATTCTGCACCTCCTCTCTTCCCTTGCTCTACTTGGGCCTGGTCTGTACTGCAGATGGGGCCCATCACCCCCTTAAAGCTCCCCTGGGACTCAGTAGCACGGGGTGGGGGGACACAAGGTGGGAGGGGTCGCATGTCCTTGGAGGGACAGTGACTAATGTGTTGTCTCCTTTGACCCATGCCAGCCTGCTGGGAGATCTCGCCTCCAGGTAACTCCCCACTCTCCCCAACAACCCCCAGTCCCCACTGCAGCCCCTCAGTGCA
>NW_008684431.1:12625-13032 GCF_000695815.1 Acanthisitta chloris | reverse complement strand
GCTGCCACCGTGACCCCATGCTCATCCTTGGGATGCCACTGTGTTGGGGATACTGTCTCACCTAAAGCCAAAAGCTTGGCAGAGGTGGGGCTAGAGATGCTGGTGGGGTTCAGATCCTGCATCCCCCTCCCTGGGCCGGAGCAAGAGGCCCATGGTTGCTGCTGGGGACAGTGAGCAGAGCATGAAGATGGCTCCTTGGGGCTGAGCATCTCTGGATGTGGGGAGGAGAGTCTCTGGGGCTTTCCAGGTCTTCATCCTCACATTTCTCCCCTCCCACAGGGTCCTACGGGGACCACAGGGCTTGCTCGCCCTCGCCTGGGTACACCTTTCTGTCCAAGCTCCATCCTACTCCATTCCCAGGGGAGCTTGGGGCCATGCTTAGGCTGTGTCAGCCTGCCATCACCCTG
>NW_008684431.1:12367-12602 GCF_000695815.1 Acanthisitta chloris | reverse complement strand
CTCCCGCCGTTCCCATGGCACTGCCACTGCAGCCTAAACCCAAGGGAATTGAATCCCCTAAGCTGCTAAAAGGCAGGTTTCTGCCATACTGCTCTCCCCCTCATGCCCCCCTACATCCTGGTGGGGGCTATGCTGATCCCCCACCCTGGGGTCAAGTTCAGGCAAGAGGTATGAGAACTGCTAAGCAGCATCATGGAGAATAATACACGGTTTTGTCCGGCTTTGTGGCCTATCC
>NW_008684431.1:10287-12322 GCF_000695815.1 Acanthisitta chloris | reverse complement strand
CCCCCCCCCCCCCGATTTGCTCTGCTTTGCCCTCCAAGTGCCTGTGCTTTACCCTGGCATCTCTTGCAGTGATGTCGCAGTGGAGCTGCCCTTCACGCTGATGCATCCCAAACCCAGAGAGGAACCAGCACATCGGGACAGTGAGTGTCCGGCCCTGGTGGTGGGGACAGTGCCTCTGGGGGGTGGGTGTGGGCAGAGGAGCCAGTGAGGCTGTGTGGAGTGAGAATTTTGGCTCCCATTGAGCCTGTGGTTTGCAGGGTCCTGGGATGGAGGTGCCCCCACCACCCTGGTGCAGCCAAACCCTGTGAGGGTTGTACCATGCCAGTGGGATGGAGGTGACCACACCAGGGGGGCTGACCACCCCAGGGGGTGCACCACCTTAGTGGGATGGAGGCTGACCACTCCAGGGGAGTCTCACCCACCCTGCTGGGACGGTGGTGACCATGCTGGGGAGTGGCACCCATGCTGGGGAGTAGCAGTGACAAGCTAGTGACTAACCCTATGCCCTCCTTCTGTTCAGTTCCAGAGAACGAAGCACCCATAGATACAAATCTGATAGAGCTCGACACAAAGTAAGAGACCGAACTGCAGCCCCCCCTTCCCCTAATTTCCACATTCTGTGTGGGAATGAGAAATGCTGGCAGTGGTTGCATGGCACCCCCCTAACCTGCTAACGCCTGCTGTGCCATGGGATCAGCACATGTGACTAACCCCACGCATGTCACCTGTAATGCATGATGCATGCTGTCCCCCTCTCTCTCTCTTCTCTCCTCCCTCGCCATTCCCTGCATGGCTTTCCAAAACAACCAGGAGAAACCGCAGTAAGAGCCTGCTGGGATCGTGTGTTGGAGTTGGGGGGTGGGGAAGGTGTCCCTCAGGGTTGGTGATGGGTTTGGGAGGTTTTGGGGTGCTTCACCAACCCAGCTGCTCCCTGTGGGGCTGCAGTCAGCCCAGAGGAGGAGCTGTGCATCCCTCCTGGAATGATCCCCCACCTGTTTCTGGTTTTTTTCTGGGGTGCAGAGGGAAATTATTAATAAAGTTGTGAAAACTAAGGCTGTTTGCTGAGGGATGGGGGGTTAGGAGCCCCCTGAGCTGCTGGAACACTATGGCAGTGCAGATTGAGCTCACTGGAGAAGCCAGGACAGCTTTGCAGTGGGGAGGGTGGGGCTCACTTTGCACCCCACATCCTCCCCTAACTCACTCTCCCTTGTGTCCCTGCTAGTGATGACGACATTGTGTTCGAAGACTTCGCCCGCCAGCGACTCAAAGGCATGAAGGACGACAAGGAGGATGAGGAGGAGAGGACAAACTCCCCACAGCTCAACGACAGATAAGCGAGCCCCCCCTGCTCGCCACCCTGCCCCAGGGACACCCCTGCATTAGGCTGCTTCTCTTTTCTATAATTAATTAATTTTGTTTTCTACCTGTACTGGGAGCCTACGGATCGCCCGATGGCCACAGGACCTATAGCCGTCCAGCTGTGCCGTGTTGTCACTCTTCATCCAGCTGCCAGAGCTGCTGTTTCCCGTGCAAGGCACAGCCAGGGGGGTGCTGGAGGCAGGGGGGCTCACTATGCCCCCACCCACCCCCCGCCACTTCCCAGAGCCCTTTCCTATGAGCTGCCTCTTTTATGTTTTATATAAGCCCAGTCTCAACACCAGTTTGCTATGGGGAGGGGGGTTGCAGCAGAACGGGGTGGGGAGTCTTTTTTAGGCAGCCTGCTCATGGGAAAGGGCACCTGTGTACCTCGGTGTTCCCTCCTTTTGCCCATGGCCTGTCCCCACCCATGTCCAGCCCTGCTGCATGTGTTCCCTCCCCGGGATGCATGAGCCTGGCTTCGACTTTGGCCCCTGCCCCACACCTGCCCCAGCTGCTCCAAACAAGGTGGGTGGGCAGCACCCCCCCTGCTCTTTCCCCCAAAACTCCCCAAAGTGGCCAACCCCAGGGATTCTCTCCCAGCTGCATCTGTTTTCACACCAGTATAACTTCCCTGGAGGAAACCAGCTCGGAGCTGGGAGCTGCCAGGGCCAGTTTA
>NW_008684431.1:0-10260 GCF_000695815.1 Acanthisitta chloris | reverse complement strand
CCATCAGCCACACGCTGCCTGCTCTGGGAGAGGCCACAAATTCCTCTCCACAGCCACAGCAGGGTCATAGCAGAACAGCCTTTTCCTTAGTGGGGTGACACCATGGGTGCTTTGCTCCCTCCAAACTGCAGAGACCTTCTGGTTGATGTTTCTCTCTGCCTGCATGGGGTCCAGCACCCATTTGGTGGTGGTGGGAAAGGGGAACCAGGGCATTTGCCACCCTAACCAGTGTTTCACCAGATGCTTTGTGCCTCCTGGGTTGGTGGTGCCTGGACCACTGCTCCCCACCAGGGTCTTGGGTATCCCACCACCCACTGAGAGGCCATTCCCACTATTTATTGTGCTGTTGCAATCAGCATTGTCATCTGAGAGCATCCTGTGGGGATAGCTCCATCCCCCAACCCGAGCTGGGGGATGCTGAGCTGAGCCCCTCCCCCCCATTATTTTGGGGTAAAGCTGATGGGCAGCGTGGTACTTCTTTTTGTAAAGTGGTTCCTTTGTACTGGTCATTGATACCGGCTGCTTTGGTTTCTCCACCCTGTCTGTGATGTTTCTGTGTTCTGTCAAATAAATTATTCTAGTTTATTAAACTCAGAAAAAAAAGAAAAAAAAGAATAAAATACAGTCCCAGCACCTGGACACTTCTCTTGGCTCAGGACAGGGCAGCTGGCACAGGCAGAACAGAATCATGTCATGGAATAGTTTGGGTTGGGAGAGACCTTAAAGCTCATCCAGTTCCAGCCTCCCTGCAGGGACACCTTCCACTATACCTTTTCTATCCAGTCTGGCCTTGAACACTTCCAGGGATGGGACAGCCACAGCTTCTCTGGGTGACCTGTGCCAGTGCCTCACCACCCTCACAGGGAACAATTTCTTCCCTCTTGCCCAAGGACCAGAAAGCAGTGGCACCTGTCCTGCTCATGCCACCCCATCCCTCCCATCCCTTGGGCTCAAAGACACGCAGACGGGAGCCAGGGAGGAGATGAAGGATTCTGTATCCCACAGCAGGGACTGGGCATGATTGTGGAAATGAAATTCAAGGCCACATGATACCTGGCGAGCACAGGGCACTAATGAGCTGCTTGTTAAACAAGCCATGTCCAGTCTGTGTCCTGCTGAGGAGCTGCTCAGGGCTGTTGGGTTAAGGATCACAGAATCATTGAGGTTGGAAAAACCCTCTAAGACCCTAGAGTCCAACTGTTCCCCCCACACTGCCAAGGCCACCCATGTCCCCAGCTGCCACATCCAGACATCTGATAATGCTGCAGGGAACTTCTGAACTCCACCAGGAGCAGCAGGACTGGGGCATGAGCCGAAGAACACCCCAAATAACTCCCCCATTTCTGGGCCTGAACTGGGGGAGAGCCCCTCAAGGATGGGCTGTGGCTTGTTCCCTCACAGGCACGGAGGAGAAACCCAGAGCACAGCTTGCTCCACAGCACAGTTCTGGATTCACTTCCTGATGAGAAACACCTCTCCATCCCTGCATTTCTTACAACTGCCTAACAGGACGGTGTAACCACGTGGGGCTTGGGCTCTGCTCCCAGGAACAACCAACAGGACAAGAGGAAATGGCCTCAAGTTGTGCCAGGGGAGGTTTAGATTGGATATTAGGGAAAACTTCATGGAAAGGGTTGTCCAGCCATGGCACAGGTTGCCCAGGGGTGGAGTCCCCATCCCTGGAGGGATTTAACAGATGTGTGGATGTGGCACTTGGGAATGTGGGTTAGTAGTGGCCTTAGCAGTACTGGGGAATGGTTGGACTCATGGTCTCAGAGGGCTTTTCCAGCCTAATGATTTCATGATTCTATGTCCCCAGCTGTGATACCTTGCCCAGGGGCTAAAACTATGAGGCCTTAGTGAAAACAGGACTCCTGGAGGACTTTTTCATGGTCCTAGGAAGAGCACAGGTTGAACACATTCATGTCCAACACAGCTTGAGCTCCTCTTGCCACACTGATGCTGTGGGGACAAAGAGACTATCCTTACATCAGTCCATGTCGGGGGCATCAGTGTTTTTGCCAGAGGCAGGAGCCATCCCAACCTTCCCCAGCAAGGACAAATTTGTCCCAGCAAAGCCAAGGTCCTCAGAGTCACACAGCTGGACTCTGATCTCATGCTTGGGCATTGCCAGAGGCTCCACGTGGTGCATTCCTGAGAGTGACCTCCCTATTGCCTGCTGTGATTCTCCAGCATCGTTTGCTGGGAGATCCCTGCTCTGTGCATAATCCCTTCCCACAGCAGCTGTGAGTACTTATTATTTTGGACATTTCCAGTCCCCTGTCAAATCAGGTTCAAGCTGGACAAGAAGGCTTAAGTTACTGGGTGGGTGTGGGGGGGAGAGGAAGTCTAGATGAGTACACGCTGTGCTGTTGCTTAAGCTCTGTTTCTTCTGAAAGCCAAGCATATTCGGTTCCCTGTCCTTGTTGTGCTACCTGCATCTCCGTGACGCGGAGTGGGTCTGCTCCACCATATCCCAGCAAAGGAGGCAGTGAGGAAGAGGTAGCATGGGTGCAGGGAAGGCTCCTCCTCCTCAGAGCCCACCTCCTCCAAAGCCAGACCCTCACCCTGTGGGTGTTTCCCCCAGGAAGGAGGAGCCACAGCAGCTGAGCTCTGTACTTTCTGTTTGCCAAACTGCTCCCAGGAGTGCTTGAGGAAAACCTACTGAGCTCCAGGATCCCACCCTGAGAACCCTTCGTGTCTGTGTACCCACATTCTTTCTTGGGGCTGCTCCTGGTCCTAATCATGGGACAGAACCTCCTAAACTGAGGAGCCTGGAGGTGTTGGCGCACGCTCAGCTCTCCCACAGCAGGAAGGAACTGACTCAAAAGCAGACAAGAGAGACTGGAGAGGCAGGAGACCTCCCCACTGCCCTCGCTGGGGCAGAAATCCTCCCAAGCCCCTGGTCAGAACCCATTCCCACCTGTTTGGCTCTAGCACAGCTGGAATGGTTTTACTGGGGACCCTCCAGGGGTGGCCCAGGCTTTCCTGCAGGAGTGCTTAGCTCCTGGGCTTGCACAGGCTTTTCCCTTTGCTGCTGATGGTGACACAGACCCACTGGCTTTGGTAGGTTACAAAACATCAACTCCCTGGCCTCGAGCAGGACAAGCTGCCCTGGTTTCACCTGTTGCCAGGAGGATTTTTGGGAGTGGAATGGTGGCTTGTGCTGGGAGGAGAACAGAGCAGGTTGCAGACCCAACTTGCAGGCAGACAGCTGTTGCCATGGCACAGTGCGGGTCAGTACAGCACATTCCCAGTGTAAGGTTTCCCCAGGTGCTCCTGAGGTAAAGCCTTCAGCCCACCCCACCTCAGCTGACACCAAGAGCAGCAGGGAACCCTTTGCAGGCAGTTTTTCTCTCTCCCAAGTAACACCTTGGTAACAGCGTGGGCGTTGCAGGAGTCATCGCCTGCTTCCTCAGCCCAGGAAATCACATCAGCTCCATCAAATCTAAACTTGCAATTGGTGGGAAAAGAGCCAAAAGACACCAATGCCTTGTCTTAGGCTGGGTGCTCTCTGGATCCAGAGGTGAGGGGCAGGGCTTGGAGCAGCCTGAGGCTGGAAGGGCTGTTTCTGTTCCCTTGGCGGCTGCAAGCAGGCTGTGTTCACACTGCGACTTCCTGAGCTGCTCATGACACATGTGCACGTGATAAATGCCAACACCCCTTGGAGGGTGCAGCTTCCCCTCGGTGCTTGGGGCCTGGAAAACAGTCAGTAAATATCCTATATAAGAGCCTGTTTCCTCAAACTCCTGGGTTTTTTTCATACAATCAGAGAATGGTTTGGGTTGGAAAACACTTAAAGCTCATCTTGCTCCAAGCCCCTGCCATGGGCAGGGACACCTTCCACTACACCAGGTTGCTCGAAGCTCAACCTGACCTGGCCTTGAACACTCCCAGAGATGGAGCAACTAGATCTTCTCTGGGCAACCTGTGCCAGTGCCTCACCACCCTCAAACAATTTCTTCCCAATATCCAATCTAGCCTTGCCCTCTGCCAGTGTGAAGCCATTCCCCCTTGTCCTGTTGCTCCAGGGCCTTGGTAAGTCCCTCTTCTTTTTGTCCCTCTCCCTTTTTTCTGTTTTCTTCTGCAGACACAACACCAGCCAATGATCAAACGACAGCAGCATGTTCTCTGCAGCAGCCACAGCCAGAACCACAGCCACAGCTCTCACCTGAAGGTTGGTACACAGGAGAACAAGTAACACAACCAAAGTTTTTATTATTATTAAAATAGAACTTTTACAGTTCTATATTCTTTTTACAGTCTGCTCACTAGAATGCTCTCCAAACTATCTGCAGGCAAACAGACACCCTGCAGCCCGCGCAAACGAGAACAGAGGCAGGAAACACACCCCATCTCACCAAAACACCATCTACCCACACTTCCCACAGGGCTGCACCCAGTCCCAGACATGCAGAGAACCGTCACTTGCTGCTGACAACAAAGTCCTGGGTTTCTGTGGGTGCCATGTGTGCACAGTGACCAAGGGAGGGTCCCCACTGCTGTCTGCGGCGTCAAACGCGTGCCCTTTGTGGACAAAGACAGGCTCTGCTTCCTTGCCAGAGCTGTCCCAGCTCTGCGTGTCATACACGTGCACGGTCCCGTCAAAACCTTGGATGAAAGGGAATCAGAGTGCAGGAATTAATTGCTTTGCTCTAGTCTGGCTGGGCTCAGACTCACCTCCCAGCAGGAACAAGGACACATGGCCCAGAGTAGAAACCTGTGAGAGCAGAGTAGCCCTGCATCCAAGGAGCATGTCTCAAGGAAACAGCTGCCAGGGACAGCATGAGGTGGATCTCAAAAGCTTGTGGATTCACTAGTATGAATGTGCAATGCTCTGGCCAGGAGGCAGACTCACTGCCCAGACAGTGTTATCAATGCCATACCCTGTGGCCAGGCTGTCATAATCAGGGCAGCCTTCCAGCTTGTGGTGGGCTTGGGGTCTTTGATCTGCCAGGAGAGCAGCAGGCACCTCCCAGTACCCATCCAGGCCCCTTGCGGAGTTGTTGGAGAGAGGCAGCTGCAGAGGATGATTAGCTGGCATCTCTGCTGGCTCCAGGGGCAGCTCTGAATAGCCACACCCTCACTGGGGGGTTCAGCATGGGCTGAACTGGGTCTCGACAAAAATATAGATCATAAAAGCACCCAGAAAAGGAGCTCTCTGCACAAAGCACCTACCTGACACAGCAAGGCAGCCTTCCAGAGCAGGAGCCCAGGAGACGCACAGGAACTCTCCACCTGAGCCTGGAGAGGGGACTCTGGCCTTTGCCGAGGCCAAGGGCTCGGAGGTTTTCCGGAGGTCTGTCAGGGTGAGGAGCCCTGCACTGGAGAGTCGAGCCACGGGCTGGGAGCTCAGCCCTGAGCCCATGCACCACCACTGGCCGCACGGTGCCAACGGGACAGACACAGGCCTCCGCGGGACTCTGTGGCTGCCGGATGTCAGCCAGGCACAGCTGGCCCTTGGTGCAGCACAGCAGCAGCGTGTTGCAGTCCAGGAAGGCCAAGCCACTGAGCTCCTCACTGTCTCTGGAGGCTGGAAAAGAGAGGCAGGTCTCAGGTCCAATGAGGAGTGCTTGCTGGATTTCTGTGCTGCAGTCTTGCCACAGAAAGCAAGCAGGATGTGTGCTCAGGAGTAACATGTCCAGCTCCAGGGCTCCCTACATCAGAAGGACATGGAGCTCCTGGAGCAATTCCAGTGATTCCCAGCAGCACAGGCAGCAGGTGGGAGGGGGATTCTGTCCCTCTACTCTGCTCTGATGAGACCCACCTACAGTGCTGCCTCTGGCTCTGCAGCACCAACATCAGAAGGATGTAGAACTGTTGGAGCAAGTCCAGAGGAGGCCACAGAGATGCTCCAAGGGCTGGAGCACCTCTGCTATGGAGACAACCTGGGAGAGCTGGGGGTGTTCAGCCTGGAGAAGAGAAGGCTCCAGGAAGACTAAGCTTAGAGCACCTGTCAGTGCCTAAAGGGGCTCCAAGGGAGCTAGACAGGGACTTCAGATGCTGGAGGGTAGCCCGCACCTGCAGTGCTGCCTCCAGCTCTGGAGTCACTGACACAAGAAGAATGTGGAGCTGCTGGAGCAAGTCCAGAGGAGGCCACAGAGATGCTCCAAGGGCTGGAGCACCTCTGCTATGGAGACAACCTGGGAGAGCTGGGGGTGTTCAGCCTGGAGAAGAGAAGGCTCCAGGAAGACTAAGCTTAGAGCCCCTGTCAGTGCCTAAAGGGGCTCCAAGGGAGCTAGAAAGGGACTTCAGACAAAGGTCTGGAGGGACAGGACAAGGAGGAATGGCTTCCCACTGCCAGAGGGCATGGTTAGATGGGATATTGGGAAGGAATTCTTCCCTGGGAGGGTGCTGAGGCACTGGCACAGGTTGCCCAGATAAGCTGTGCCTGCTCCATTCCTGGAAGTGTTCCAGGCCAGGTTGGATGGAGCTTGGAGCAACCTGGTCTGGTGGTGTCCCTCCCCATGGCAGGGGGCTGGAATGAGATGAGATTGAGGTCCTTTCCAACCCAAACCGTTCTCTGTTTCCGTGAGTCCTTGTGGCACAGGGACAGTGACAAACAGACCTTCCTTTTGCTCAGCACTGGACACACACATCTCCCCTTTCCTCCCCAGGGATAAGCTGTGGGGGGACTGAGCGTTACTATGTAGGCAAAGGCAGAGAATCCCCAGAACCCCCAAGAAACCAGCCTTGCACCCATCACCTCATGGCAAAGTTTTAACCAGACTGGCACCTTCCTTGTTTGGGACAGCACACACAGCAGCCCTCTTCTCACCCAATTCTCCACATTGAAATCACCTGCAGCACTCTGACAGGACCCAGATTTGGACAGAAACTTGAGATATCAGTGTCATGCAAGTGGAGAGCAGCTGCAGATGGACCTGAGCGTTGTCAACTCTTCCCTCAGGACAATGTACTTGCTGCAAATATCTTTATACCCTTTGGCACACATCTGAAAGTACCCACTCTGAAATGTTTGCTATTTGAGCAGTGACCTTGCTTTACCCAAACACCACTTTCCAAGAATCAGCCTTGCTTTGCATACCTGCTGTGTAGACATTTTTCCTCGACTCAACCTCTGTAATTTGGACACTGTCAAGTCTTGAGCCATGAAGGACCCAGGGGGCTTTGGCTGAGATGGTGGCAATTTTAGCCCAGGGCTGCCCAGTGCCAGTTTCTGTTGCTATGGCACTTACAGATTTAATAACATCTATGAGAGAGAGAGACAGGAACAGCTGTAAAACACATTGGGAGTCAAGCAATCCACCAGATTAAGCTGTTTCACAATGATGCCTCACTAAGCTAAAAGTGACCTACTAAACCAATAAGAAATCTAATTATGCCTAACCCCCTCCCTCTCCAGGATAAAAACCCTCTTTCCAACACATCCAGCAAGGACTGACAGCAAGCCAAGCAAAATGCATGCAAAGTTGTGAAGTGAGATGTTTATGTTCAGTGAAGTTTTCTTCTTCCTCTAATGACATTTTGCACTTCCTCTCTGGTGGTTTCCAAGTGTTTCCCAATAGCAGCCTCAGCAATGGGGATCCTTGTCAAGAGAAGTGAGATGGATCACAGTCTATCCTGAAAGAACATGGATGGAGCTCCTTTATTTTTAACCACTGGAGTTACTAAGGGGACACTGTGCCAACTACATGAAGTGCAAGGCCACTGTGACAGGCCTAAACCTATTAATTCCCTGATGAGGTTTGTGCTGTCAAGTCCAAACCACCAAAACTGGCACAGACCCTTGTTTCGTGCCCTTCTCCAGCCCCTGCCACACAACGGACATGGGAGTGGCACTCCTTTCCTCATCTGACACCAGGAAGGAGGGGAAGCTAGAGATGTTTGATGCAATGACTACCTTGTGAAAGTACTCGGGCTCAGAAACATGTCCTCTTACCAGAGTCCTCTGCTGACACCTGCCAGATCTGGAGGGAGCTGTCAGGTGGGCCACTTGTCACCAGCAAGCTGAGGAAACAGGAAGACACAAAACTCCACAGGAGCGGGGAACAGCCTTTGTCCCACCCTGGGACAAACTGTGCTGCTCCTGCGTGCAGGAGCCCTTGACTCAGCTTGGAGCAGAGCAGGGGCTGGAAGGACCATAATCCCAGAACTACTTGTGCAGGGTGCTCCAGCAAGACACAGTCCCAGGCAATGGCATTTATCAGGATATTTTAAGAGGATCTGATGAGGAGTGGCTGACAGAGCTGTGGGGGCTCAGCCTGGAGAAAAGGAGTCTCAGGGGGGACCTTCTGGCTTTCTACAACTCCCTGACAGAAGGTGCAACCTGGTGGGGGTTGGGCTCTGCTCCCAAGGGTCAAGGGACAGGACAAGAGGAAACGGGCTCAAGTTGTACCACTGGAGGTTTAGATTTAGATATTAGGGAAAATTTCTTCATGGAAAGAGCAGTCCAGCACAGACTGCCCAGGGCAATGGTGGAGTCACATCCCTGGAGGGATCTACAAGCCATGTAGATGTGGCACTTGGGGACATGGTTTAGTGGTGGCCTTGGCCGTGCCGGGGAATGGGTGGATTCAATGGTCTCAGAGGGCTTTTCCAACCTAAATGATTCCATGATTCTATGATTTAATTATCACATTTTCCAGAAGCAGTAGACTAAGAACAGTGCAAAGTAGTGACAGAGGTTTGTGTAGGAGGAGAGAGATGAAGGAGCGACATAAATCAGCCAGAGAGAAGTGTGTTTGCTTGGTCTAAGTGCACGGCAGGGAAAAAAGTCTTCTAAACCTGCACACGCAGGGACTTACAGAACCAGTGGCAGCAGGCACCAGTGTCCTATTCTGCCTGCTGAGCACCTCCACACAGTGCCAAATGCAGAAAGAAGGGATGGAAAAGGCATCCCTGGATGGAAAAAGGATGGAAAACACAGAGCAGGGAAACTCTACAGGTCCCTGCTGCTCAGAAGTGGGACAGGAAGAGATCCCTGGTGAGCCAGCAGCAACATCAGCAGTTCTTGGTGTGTGACTGCCCAGACTCACAAGGCTGTTGGAGCTGGCAGGATTGACCAGCTGGGTTGGGAAGCAGGCATGGAAAAGCACCTTGCCCTCAGTGGATAAGCCCCCTCTCCATCTCTAATATTCCCTGGAAGGACTTCATGGCCATACCTAGTGTCCGGCACACACTTCAGGCTGTACACTGGGCGTTTTGAAAATCCACCACATTCCACCTTGAAATCTCTCTCTGGACAGAGGCCCTAGAAATCAGAGACAAAGCCATTTCTTCACACTTAATGGTGCACAACTTGTGCTCAGTTACCATGAAAAGAGACAGAGACAGAAGACACTTGCTTGGTAAAGCTTTTCCCTGTCCAGCAATGAGTGTTTCAACAGGAGATATAGGATTGAAGAATCCCAAAATAGAGGAAGCAAAAATGTGGAGAAAGCTCCTGCCAAGAGCTCTGCCTGTGTTTGTTGCCATCTGTGCACATCTGGCTCAGACGCTTTCTGCTTGCCCAGCGACCAAACAACACCTTCTACTCTACTGTAGGAGTCACCCACCCAATGGCCAACCCTGGTGCTTCACAGTGTGGTCCCCCAGGCTTGGACATCTCAGCAAGTCCCTTCTTCACTTGCCCTGGTGTCCTCATCTGTCCTATTTCTCCATGAGATGCTTTCATCTACACACCTGAAGATGAAGCTCTACGGCCCAAGCTGCCTGCAGAGCAGCAGGATGACATAGCTGGACTGCCAACCTGTGCTCCCTCAGCTGGACAGTACTTAGGTGCTTTACCTTTTGACCAAAGCTGCTCAAACCCTGGCCATGCCCTTGTCAGAGCAACAGGGAACAGCTCATGAATGCCACCAAACCCTAGCTTGGTCCCTAGAAACATCAGGCCAAAGAGATCTGGTGCCACTCTGGATGCAACACTCACCTGTGTCTCCTTTGCCTGCAGCGTTGGTGGTGGGATCAGCTGCAGGATCTCATTCCCACCAGACTGTCCATACCCAGCTACGCAGACACCTTAGGGGTGAGCATGAAGAGCCAGGGACGTGGTGAGGGCTGCCCCTTGTCCATCCCACCCTTCCTGAGCCAAACCCCTGAGTTATGGCACAGCCCATGGAATCCCAGACCTAGTGCTCCAGCCCAGGCTGAACCCAGTACAGTCCCTGGAGTTCTGGGCTCTTGGCCCTGCACTGCAGCCTCCCCTCTGGGCCCCCAGCCTGGTCCAACCCCATAGCCTTCCTTCTCCCTCCTCCCTTCTCCCTTCTCCATGTGCGGCCCCTTGCCTCCCTTCTCTCC
>NW_008684430.1:11170-29627 GCF_000695815.1 Acanthisitta chloris | reverse complement strand
AGCGTCCCCCCCGCCCGGCCTTGACCCGCCTCGCCCCGCGCGGCCGCTCCGCGAAACTGAGGGCTGTTCGCCGTCAGCAGCAGCTTTCAGGTCAGTTAGTTTGATATTTGTACATTGACCTTCAGTAGCAGAAGTCGGAGTAAGTTAATATTGGAGACTATGTTTTACAGCTTCTCACAACAGGTTCTAACTCGCTTTCTGAGGTCTCATCACCAGGTCTGACACACTTGAGTTTTGCACTGAATTCCTCAAATCTTAATTGTAGAGCCCACTTATATTAGGAGGGCACAATGAAAATTTGACGCTCCTTGTTGTCGAAGGATGAGTAGTGTTTGTCAGTATGCCACAGGTCAGCTCAACAGAGAGATAGCTAAGCTGATTTTCACTAACATTACGAAATTTAACATTAGGTGATCACTATTTAACACCTTCCTCTAAGGCTGAATCAGTAGCTGGGAGAAAATCTCATAGATTTCATGGTTGAGGACCATGAGCTCTACTATAGAGCTATGTGGCATTATACACACTGGCCAGAAAATAAGTGTAATCACACTATTTTGAGTAGCAGTTGATTTGCATGTCTCAGGTCCATTTCTCAGCAGCTGTGGAGAGTGTGTTTTGTAATAATCATTACAGATTTGTTAGCGTTGTTTTTTTTTAAACAAACGGACTCGCAATTTCAGAAATGGTAATTTTCTTCCTCATGCTACAGTCAAAAGACACAGACACATTATTTCATCATAATGTGTCTCTACATTTTAGTAAAAAACCCCAACAATAAACAAACAAAAAAAATGCTCAAACCAGCCATATAACCAGTATAAAAATAAAAGATGTCCACTGTCCTCATCACTAAACAGCAAACAGAGACGATGAAATAGCAAGTTCTTCAACTCATCTCTCAGGAGACATTTTCCCAGGCTCTCCATGCAGTCATCCTGCCCAGTTAGTAACACTGAAGTCCAAACATGTTGGTGACAAAACTTCTTTATGTCAAGTAAAATCAAAATAAGTACTCCCCTTACTGCTGTTGGGACAGAAGAGAGGAAGATGGAGTGGGAATTTCCCAGTGAACTCAGAAGGCTGGTCTGTAAGCGTGAATCATATATGCTCTGTGTTGTGTTAGGTATAGTTTGTGCAAGAAATGAAGTTACCTTGGAAAGACCTGATGTGTTGGACTGCAGGAACAGTTATAGATTTCAGTTTAAAGGAAGGGTCATCAACCTTCTCTCAGGTTCAGATATCCTCCCAGCTGTGTTTCTGCAAAAATATGGTCTGATATATCTGGATAGATAGCTCAAGAAGGAGAATTATGGGAATTCTCCTTCGCTTTCCTTTTTTAATGGTCCCATCACCGTGTGAATGTGCTGATCTAGGGAACGTCCCTTCCGCCCAATTGATTTACAACAGATCCAAAAGCATGAAAGTGAAACTGAGGGTTTTGCCAGCACTTCTGAGAAATGCTGATTGCTGACTTTGAAAATGTAACAAAGAAGAAATTAATTGCACAAAAAGGGAGTGGAGGAAACTCACATGTTGGAAGACTGATAAGGTCTATAGAGATAATATGTTTGAGCCCTGTTAGAGAAAAAACATTCTGCTATTTAAACTTGGCATAGGCACTAAACTATCAAAACACAAGCAGGCTTAGATGTACAGTGGGCAGAAATGTAACTGTCCAGAAACTTTTGCTGTGGAAAACTTGGAGGATTCAGAGGATCTATAGTTTGGGCTTCAGGGCCCCATAAGAATATTTGGATGCTTGAACTCGTGTTGCAGATCCAGTTTGTTAAAGGTTTGAATACTTTTGAGTATACTCAGTTTCATTTTTAGCTTTCATTGCAGCTGTGAGGCTGTTAGGAGAACCAAGTGGTTATGCTAGGCAAAACAAAACGATTCCCCTTCATGTTGGTTACTTCTTGCCCCACTTCCCATTTCACAGTTTCTTAGCAATGCTTTTTACTGATTTGCAGGAGTTCAGCTTACAGATAGTTGTATCTATGTGTGTTTATGCTTTACTACATTATTCCGTAGTGTTTGGATTACTTTATGTAAGTAGAAGTTTTAAAGATTGCAAGATAGCAAGTGTTACTGCACAGTGCTATTTCTTGAAAAGAGAGATAAGATTGCTATCTTCAGGTTGGAGAAACTACATGAGATTTTAAAGCAGGTGAAAGTATTACTGATCAGTAGCAAAGTTCAGCAGTGGAGAATGGAGCCCTCATTTTGGAGTTCAGTTCTTTTACTTTGAGGTACAGAGCCCAGAGCTAGTCACCGAAATCTTAATTTCTCTCAGGATCTCAAGTGCTGTACTGCCCATACAAATGAATTACCTCGTGTGTCTCCCCAGCCAAAAAGCAGAAATAATAGTGTTTTTTTCACTCCCGACTAAAGTTGTGTGGACAGTTAATACGATTTGTATACTTTTTGAGGAGGAATGTAATACCATTCTGTAGACAAAAATGAAACTTCCTAGACCTTCCCTTATTGTGTTTTTTCTGTTTAGCTTTGATAGTGTTAATATGAAACTTTTGTACTTCCAAAACAGTGTAGATAGATCTAATATTAAAATGAGTGTCATGGCAAGGTTGGGTGTTGTTTAGGAATGTTGGCCACTCCCAGTTAATTGATAAAGTACACTCAACAAAACTGGAATCAAAAGCAGGGATGAGTATAGGATGTATTAAAATAAAAATCAACTCTCAAACAGAACTTGATACTAATTTGACTATTTGTAATTGTTTTAGGAGAAATGAAGAGAAAATGGGAAGAAAGACTAAAGAAAGTGGAAGAACTAGCATCTCACTATGAAAGAAATCCTCTTCCTCCAGTTTATAGACCAAGACTGTCCAAACCCTCTATGCCATCCTCTGTTTGGAAAATATTTTCTCGCCAGGCTGAAGCTTTTAATTATGCAAAATCCTGCGAAGAGGTATATTATGTGTTAGGTGAATGTCTCTATTCTTTAGGTACTTTCAGAATTGAATGTCACTTAAAATCTTGATTGACAGTAAAGTCTTAATCAGATTGCAAGGTCTTTTCTTTTTGTTTTCCTTTCTTTCCAATCCTTAAACAGCAAGTTGGGGTTTTTTTGTCTTTGAAGGAGATCATATTGGACCAGAGATACCTCTAAGACGTATTAGTTCTGATTCTAACATACAAATTCATGTGCCATATTAACCCCAACAGTAAAAATGCCTTTTGGTAACACTGTAGTGATAAATTTGTTCCTTCTGACAATGAGCAAGCTGTCAGGGTTGGCAGGAGGTTGGGAAGGTAGTGAGAATTGAGTCAGAAAAACAAAGAGTTAAAAAATGGGAAAGAAAGAGATAAACAGGAGGCAGAAGCAAAATAACTCTGCAGTTGTAGCAGGTTGATGTGATAAGCAGCAGTGAGCCAAATGCAAAAGGTATCTGTTCTCAGTTTAATATTTTTCAAATTGATTGCTGTTTTGAAAGAAAGTACTGTTTTTTTCCACACTGTTTTAGGTATGTAAGTAATCCCGACAGTCTGTTTTCCAAAATGCATTCTTACTGGCTTGGCAGTTGTTGGTTTTTTTGTGTTTTCCTCTCAGATTTCCATTTTTTGATTTAAATGACATGGAGTCTAAAGAACATTTACCATAAACCATATACAGCCATCGTGTCCAGGAGGCTGCTCCTTTCAGGACATTGTTCCTCCTCCCATTAGGTGCACTTGTCACTGATCAGAAAAAGACTTTACAGAAAAAAACAGAATTTATGTTAATGCACAATAAAGAAAAGCTTCAAAGTTTTACTCATGTAACTGAAATCAGGATGATGTTCTAAATTAGAACCAGATTCTACTTAGCTTGAAAAATGATGTCATCTACTTACAATTCTTTAGTATTTACTAACCTTTGACCAAAGAAATTAGTGTCAAATAGGAACTTCTGAAGATTTTAACTGGTTCTTTGAATAAAAAAATACCTGCAATGTTTTTGTTTAAAAAGGATGTTCATGTATTTGCTTTGGAAAAGAGCACTCAGAGTGGACAGAGGTTTTACCTTGTGACAACATATAAGGAGCTTTGGTTTTATTACACGTGAGTATGTGAAACCATACCCTGTATGTTACCAAAAGATAGGGTGTACTGGATATCCTGTTGGCTAATAAGAGCTGTCACTGGACAGCTATCTCGTGTCTGCCTGCTGCTCTGACTAGCAAAGAGATGGTTTGTCTGAGGCTTCACCTTGGCCATGGGAAAAACTCTTCATAAGGACAAAACAATACATTCTATAGTGGGTTTCAACTTTCTTTGGAGTAGCAGATTGCCATTATTTCCTGTGAGTTAAGGACTCCGCTGAACTTAACTCTAATAGCAGTAGATTTGCTTTTGCTGTCAGCTTTCCTCGGGGGGGGGTCATACCAGTACATGACAAAAACAACATTTCTGTGATTAGTCATATATCAGTTTTGATGAGCATTAATATGATGGTTGGTTTTACTGATTTGTTGGTTTGTATCTGCATGGTGTACTTCCAAGTACTGACAATTTGATCATATGCTCAACTTTTTTCCATGATTTTTGGGGAGTTTACAATAAAACAGTTGGTTATGAAGTAAAAGAAATCTGAGTCAATTTTTTATATGAGAAGCTTGATTTTTTTTCTCAAATTGGAAATGAGATTTTTTTTACTATAGTTAGAAAAAAGTCTATATAAAAAGTCTACATAGTCTCATTATATACCATGGGGAGGAGAATTGTTGACAAAATTAAATTCTAGGCCAGACAAATAATCCATGTTGATATTTGATGCTGAAGTTAGTTATAAATTTTTCAAAGCATTATAGGGCTGCTACATTTTTTAATATGGACGGTTAGCTGAAAAATGAAAGATTATTTTAGACTTGTGGAATCCTTGTTTGCAGCTGATAAGCACATGTAATGTTTATCGTGAGAGGCTGTGATTTGTTTTTGTTTTTCCTTAGAAAAGGTTACAAAACAAGTCTTATGCATTGCTATGAAGTAATTCCTGAAAAAGATGCTTGCAAACTTTATTTCGATTTGGAGTTCTACAAACCTGCAAATCCTGGTGCAGATGGCAAGGGTATGGTTGCAAAGTTAATTGAGGTAAACTGGAGCAAAGTCATGTTGTAAATGAATATGAATTTGTTGTTGATTTAATATGAAACCAAAGTACCACTTTATTTTGATTCTGCTATAATAAGATGAAAAAGAATTGTAGGCCTAGTGTTTATTTTTGATTAAGTAAAATTACTGTTTTAATTAAAGGAAAGGTTCTCTAAGAGAAAGGAAAAAATAAAGAATAATGGCTGTTGGAATATTTGTATTCCCTGTAGGTTTACTGATATGATGAGTTTACTTTTGGAGATTATGTGCTCTGTAATTTCAAAGCTGTAAAAGTGAAGGAATGTTTAGGTATTTAAACTAACATCAATGAGTGCTCAATTCAGGTATTCCTCAGTTGGTTCTCCTTGCCAGCCTGTCCACTCAGATACCAAGTGTTAGATACATCCCTCCTGACTTTGTTTCTTCAGAAGACAGGTCATTATAGACAAGTAAAATGATGATGTAGAGAGTATTGTGTGACTGCACTTCTCAATTTGGTACCTTTGCTAATTATCAATTGTATTAAGTAGTGCAGTTTCAATTTTATTGCAAATTTGGTTGGAAAATGAGCTCCACTGCAAGTTCAATGTGACAGAGGTGGAAGACAAGGCAAGTTTTTAGAAGAGTATCTTCTGTTTCAATAAAATCTTAGTGAGTGAACATTTATTTGTGAGGCTTCTGTCACTTACATGTCCCAGCTAGAAAGGAAAGAAAGGAAAAGATTATTGAGGTCCTTCCTTCATAAAGAACACATCATTGATACAGACTCTGGAGGGCTTTACTCCACTGTGGAGCAATTCTGAAATCTAGAGATCCCTCAGGTTAAGGATTTGCTGGGTGGGAGGTCTGAGCTGCTGAAACCTGAAGCTTCCAGACCCTTAGATCCTGAGTCCTAATCATTAGTAATCACTAGCTTAGTTTACAGAAGGTTTTTAGAGCTGACTTAGAACCAAATATCTTATGTTTTCTGCTTAGTTAGTGTTCATTAGGTCATACCAATGAATTAGCTAAATCATAACACTGAATTAGCTCACCAACCCTTTATGTCATGATAGCTCCATCCTCCATTCCAGATAAGCCTTCATTACAAATGCTGTCAGTGTGGGTGTGGTGGATGATAAAGCCACTAAATTAGACTTTGACCTGAAAAACGGAAAGTCTGCTCAGCTTATCACTGTTGGTATATTCAGTGACTCGCATATTTAAGGGAAAACAGTCTATGTCAAATTTGGTTAAAACACGATATGAGTTGGTTTGAATTACATTATTTGTATGTTCAAAATGAAAAAAAACCCCAAAACCAACACAGCTTGTAAAAAATGTAGAATCTACATTTGTGTCAAGTTTTATAGATACCACTAATAAAAATGCTAGAGAAAATAACAGAACTGATGTTTGTAATTTCAGCTTGTCAGCCAGAAATTAAAGGAAATTTATGGTGTAAATTGTTCAACTAAAGATGTCTTGAATTTAGATTCCAGTACTGATGAAAAATTTAGTCGGCACCTAATATTTCTTCCCCAAAAGACTGTATTTAAGGATAATATTCATGTTGGTAAGTGTGTTCTTTTCTCTTACACCTAGAAATAAAAGGTGAGGTTTTGACATTGTGCAGTGCAATCTCACATTTGAATTTTTGTTTCAATGGAATTGTATTTGGAAACAAGTATCTATTCCCGGCAGAAATTACTATCAGTTTCATTAAACCTCATTTTTTTCTCATCTGCTACTTCCCTTTCCTATAATTAACATGTATGTTTGCAAAAACGTAACTTTTTGTGCCTGTATGTTTTATTTACAAAACTGCTGGCAAGACTGGTTCCTGTGAAATGCCAAGTCTTTGACTTCCTTAATTTTCAGGTTAATGTCAGTCTTAACAATTAAAGCTACTGTTATTTGCTCGAAATACACTTCATTTGTGCTCAGCACAGGGTCAGAAAGGCAGGACAAAGATGATTTCAAACCACCTGTACATAAACATGATTAAGAGAATGCTGAAAGCAATTTTTATTGCTGATGGAATTTGGAATTTCTTGGGATATGGCAACTCTAACACAAAGAATTGCTGGTTCAGGGTTGTCTTGACTCTATTTTAAAAAAGTATAATAATACTTCCTCACCTAAGAGAAGTATTCTGAACATACTTTTAAAGTACTGTCTGTGAAGCACAGATGAACATCAGGAAAAGTTAATGTTGAAATTCACAATTTCCTCTTGTATCTATATATTCTCTGTGGTGTGCAGTACAGCAGTCTTAGAGACATACTTTGACCAATGAGGGCACAATATCAGCTGACTTTTGTCATAGTGAAGCAGGAACTGATGGAAAACAGCTTGCCCAGTGATGGAATTAAAGCCTGTATCAACCTACAAATGTAGAACTTTGGATTAATTAGCATCACCCCCACAGCCTTGGTTTTGTCATTTCTTAATATTTGAGTGTTTAATTTTGTAGTCTTTGTTTCAATAAACAAAGTGAGGGAAGGAAGCAGAACTGCTGTTATACAGAGATAATAATCTCATGGGTTATTAGAAGGGATGAAATCTAGATTTGTGACATTTAGCTCTAGCATTTGTGTTCAGCAAGAACTGTGACAACAGCAGCAGGATTGAACAAAGTTATGTGCTTTGTTACTGGGTTTCCACTGGCAGTAGAATGGGGAAGGGTTGAGGATGATTGGTTCCAAATTTTGATCCCATTCAGTTTCCCACTTTTATTCTGCTGTCTTGGTCTCAATCTGTCTGACTGTCTTCATGCCCAGTCCTCCTTTTCCTGTCTCACCCTTACTTCTTTTTCTAGCTCTGTATCCTCCCTCATTCCAGTTGTGAGTAAAGTTTATATTGTATTTCTTCTGGTTTTTTTATGCCACTTGTGTTTTTTAAGTAGCTTCTTACTGTGCACTGTGTATGACGTAGCAGGGCCTTGTTGAGAACACAGGGAAGATGAGCTCTTGCTGTTTTACTTAACAGCAGCACAGTGATACTGTCATTAATGACACAGTGCTGGGCTTCTGTCTAGCCCAGTATAGCATTAGGGAAAATCTGATTTTCCTTTTGAATTGTCTAGTTATTTCATGGGGAGATCTCATGTACTCTTGGATCAAAGTGGTGTAGGGTTGACACATTTTATGTTGCTCTGAGGAATGATCTATGAAAGGTCTTGTCCGCATGAACAGCTGGAGGAGTAGAGCAAACTGCAAGGACAGGCTGGATCTTGTAGTCCTGCATGCATGTGCAATGTTTTTTCCAAAATATTTTTTAGTATACACATGTGGTCCATGGCCTAAGCACCACTTCAGGCCAAATTCAGGTCCTAACTCCAACACAAAGAGGAGAGAGTAGTTCCAGAACAGAGGATTTTTTTCCCAGCTTTTTTTCTGACATTAAAAAAACCAATTATTTCTTATGTGACAGCATGGTAGCAGCTACAAACCCCAAAGTCTTAAATGAGATTACTGCAATTTTTAGTTCAAAAGGGTGCTCTTTTAACTCCTCTGCCAGTGTAAACTCCTGGCTAATACATGGATGATAAATAATATGGTATGACAGCAATTTTAGCCTGTGATCTTAATAGCTAAATTACATTAGTCAGTTCTTTCAGTAGAAGCTTGAACTGTTCATTCTAGCCCAGTGGTTAAGTGTTCTGTGACTCCACTGTGATGTGAATTTGACATGTTTACAAACTGTCAGACTTAAATTATATTTCTAGCTTGTGTATTCCTGTTCTGCCTTTGCCTTTACAACAAGATGTTGAAGTCACAGTAAAAACGGGTTTTTTTATAACTGAGATATGTAAATGTCAGTGTTAGATTCATGCATGTTACCAGTAATTTATACTCTTGACTTTTCATTAATGCATTTTAGTAACCTGCTTGACAAACTTGTGTTAAAGCATATTACCTTTGTACTTTGTGCAAAATACTCTGCTGTAGTAAATAACTAAAAACGCAAATAACTTCATAAAGTAAATTCCGGGAATCTATAGGAAAAAAAATCTGTTTTTTTTGATGTGATGGAAAGATTTTGTCTAATAGTAAACCTAAGAGGGTTAATATATTTTTCAGACACATGCAAGTGTGGTCTGATTTTAAATTCAGCATTGTGGTGTTCTGCCTAATAAAAAGTATTTTACGATGAGTTAGTGGTATTTATGTGGGATAAACTAGGATATGAACTATCACATCCTGGATGATACTCTTGCACAAGATTTTATGTCAGGAGATGTGGCCAAAGGGCTTAAAATTAAACATGATTAAAAACATTTAATATAGAATGTTTGGAATTAGTTACTAGTTACAATTAAAATACAGGGACTGAGTTCATTAAGAAAGCACAGGAGATCATGTATGTCCACAAATCACAAATACAAAAATAAGAAATACAGTCAAGGATCAAAAGTATGAAATGCAGGGTTTAGTTTCCACATCTCACCATTAGAAGACATGGGAAGAGAGAAAACAAAGGTGTGTGTGAATGATAAAGAACAACCCCCAAAATGATCATTCACTGACAGAACCCTCCCTATTCTGACACCACAGTGATTGATACTTAATTACGAAAAAGCAGTGGTCAGCAAGGACTTTTACAGATTCTTTAACTTTTGTGGTAGCCGAAATAAACTTCAGTTCTGAAATAGGCACATTTTCTCCCTGAGCTGAAGATCCAAGTGACTGTTGTTGCACAGCTAAGAAGTTCTGTGTGTGTATTTGGCCACACAGGGTTAAAATGCTGCCTGTGACTGATCGTTCCTGTGCCTCACGAGTCCTGTAGGAGTTATGAGGATGATGCTTGATCTGCTGAGTCATTGTACTGATGTATAGCATAGGATAACCTATATTTCATACTCTTTCATGTTCCCCACTGAAGCTTCATCCAACAACTGCAGAATCCTCCTTGCCAGTATTCCTTCCACTTCATGGCTTTTTTTCCCCCACATTTGTATTTATTCTATTCTCTTCTTTCTCCCTGCAAGTAGTTTGGCTATTGGTTTTTGTCTGTCTTTGGTTACCATCTAGCAGAGCCTGGAGGTACAATGGAAGCTGAATTACAGTACTGGGAGTTGGAAAAGCAGTTACAAAATACTTTTGTAAAAGCAATTTGTTGTTTGTGTAAGCCTTGATCAAACTCTTACATCGGTGAATACACCATGAAACTGCAAGTAAGCATTTTCAGTCATTCTGAAAGTGAAGTTAGGGTAGGCAGTAGTGAGAGGGACAACCACGAGCTTTTTCAGAATCCTAAATCTGAGCTCATTAACTGTTTGGGGGATTTTTTTGGAGAAGTTTGTTAGAGATTCTTTCCAAGCATGGGCAGACCGTTTCGTACTGTGGGCTGGTCAAAAGACTTTTCTTAAAAATCCAGAAGAGGAAAAAAGACCCTAAACTCCCAACCACTTCTATCTTGGCTGTTTTGAAATATGTTGCGCACAGAAACTCCGAAATTCTTTCTTGACTCATAAATGATGTTAACTGCTTTTGGCCTTTTTTGGGTTTTTTAGGTAACTTTGTGAGAACGATTTTGCAGCCTGCGATAAGATTACTGGAGAGTAAGGCTGCTGCTGCTGTGATTCCAGGAGGAGAAGCAGGACATGTTTTCCAGAGTTTTGAAGAGGGAGTTGGATTAGATGGTTCTCCTACAAACCTAAGAGCTGTTGAAGATGCTTCCAAAAGCTGCCCAGCCATTGTTTGCAAAACAAAGGATATGGAAACGCCACACCAGGGAGAAAATTTGGATTTTTCCTTTCTAATAGTAAATGGTAAAGAAGGTGACAAGCAACTTTTTGTGGATCTAGGTAAATATAAGTGCTTTTAAACCTCTTTGGGATGCAGCAAAGGTTAAGAAATGAGATGTTCCTTCATCTCTGATTACAGACAGTAGGAACAGCAGTGTTCTTACTGTTGTTGCTATGGTCAGAATTGAAACCAAATACAGTACATGCTGAAATTGTGAGCAGAAATGCTATACTTTAGATTCTTGATCCATGGAACTTTTTATATTGCTACATTAAATTATTTTGTTCTGAAGTTTGAAGAAATTCTTGCCACACAAGGTTGGGTTTTTTCCCGCTAAGGACTCAGAGCTCTCATTTGGATTAAAAGAGGTTATAATATATTGCATTTTTGTGATTTCAGTTGAATTAGAAGCTGCTTAATTATGGAACAAGCCTTACAGGTGTGGCCTTCTGTGTTGTCCTATGTGTGTGAATTGAGCAGCTGTTAAGTTTCGGTTACAGGAGGAGTTTTGGGTTGGGCACTTCATGGCCCCCTATGTGTGTGAATTGAGCAGCTGTTAGGTTTCAGTTACAGGAGGCGTTTTGGGTTGGGCACTTCATGGCCTAGCTGAATCCAAACAGAAGGATTACTTTCACCTACTGATCAAAATTCCTTCAAGCATATTAATGAATGGAAATTAAAGAAAACCTAATTGTTTGCTCTGTCATCTTTTAAGAGTTTTAAGTTAGTTCCCCCACAATTAACCATCCTCAATGTTTGTTACATTATCTCAAAACTGAAAAGCTAAACTCAGAATACTGGAGCTAAAGCTAAAGCTAAACTGGAATACTGAATTACATCATGAGGCTGCAGTGACAGAAAGCTCTGTGACCTTCTTATTGTATGACCTCTGTAAGTTCTTTTTTACCTTCATGAAAATCAACCCACAAATAAAACTCCCATCTCATCAATAAAAGTTTAGAAGATTATGCAGTGCTTAAAATACCTGTTCATTTTTTGTTTGTTCTTGATTGGTTTTGAGATTGGAATCAAGTTTTCCTGATACATGCATCAGACAGGTTTGTCTGGTCCACAGAAAGTTTGATGAATATGATGTCCTTTCTGGTTAAAATAATTGTGCAGCTTTTTATGTTCAGTTGTAGTTTACAAAGTTAACACAAAAGCACTGATTTCTTATATTTGAAGGGAAACCTTTAGCAATTGTAATGTCAGAATGATTAAAATGTCTACATAGAGGTGTTGAGCACTTGTCTTAATTCTTCTGTAGCATAAAAATATGTGTGCTTGGTCTTGCCTTGTTGCATTTCTTTATGGGATGTGAGCTGAAGTCAGTAATAGTTTTTATCCACTCATCAGCTGGGTCTGAGGAAATTTATTTAACTTACAAGTGCTAAGTATCTTAAATCCTAGCCAACACTGTTCTGTTAAGAAATGTTTGTTTTCCTGTAGGTGTTTATACAAAGAATAGAAATTTCCGGATGTATAAATCATCAAAAGCAGGAAAAAAAGTGATTCTGAAGATAGCAGAGGATAATGAGCTTGTTCCTAACTGTGAAGATGACATTTCCTTGGAAGAAGCATATTTTCTTTCCTCATTGATCTGCAATATTAGGTAATTTAAAATTCCAGTGGAATTTACAATATTTCTAAGTATGTGTTAAATTTAAATATGTATTTAAATTCTCCCATGCTGGGGATACTCAAGAACCATCTGGATGTAATCCTGTGCCATGTGCTCCAGGGTGGCCCTGCTTGAGCAGGGAGGTTGGACCAGATGACCCATCCTGGTACCTTCCAACCTGACACATTCTTTGATTCTGGATTTTAACGATAATTCTCCTGCAACAGTTACAAATAACTACTATGAGTGGGCAGTTACCGCGTTAACATTGTTACAGTGCAATTTAGGAGTTCCCAGTAGAGTTTCATGCTTTTGAAGAAAAAATTTCTGCGGACTCTTGTTTGGTTTTTGGGATTTTTTTTTAAAACTTATCTTCAAATGTTTAAAGAACACAGACCATGTGGTACAGCTTCTGAGTTGTGCCTTATTTCTCTGTACACACTCAAAATGCCAAAACATAGCCATTATTAAGTTTGGCCAGATTCTGTATAGTTCTGAAAGCAACAGTTAGATTTCCAGTCCATTAAATATGAGAAGTCTAAATATTTTCCAAGGTAGGATAAGAAATGGAAAGGATTTTTCTATGTGTTTACTTGCATACCAGATTTCCCATTTGGCACAGACACCTCATTAGTTGAGTCCTGCTATGTACAAGATACTAATTGTCTGTATCTAATCTAAACCTCTGATACATTATACCCTGTACAGACTATCTTACAAAGATCCTAATCATTACTGCAGCAGGAAGACGGTTAAGATGGTACAATAGTTTTATTAAAAACATGTATTTGCTGTGACTTCAGTTTTTATATCCTGAAGGTTTATTATCCTGAAGTGGTGCCAGTAACCCTGTAGCATAAATTGTGTAGTCTATTCTGATCATAGGCATCAGCTGAGTCTGTCATACATATGGATGAGAAATTCTGCTGTGTTGAATTTAGTCTTCTGTGATCATCTGGCTTCCAGCTAGCAATATGGCAAAGAAAATTGGTTCATTGTAGACAGGAAAAAAAACCTGAAATCTTTCAAAGGGGGGTGTATTTGCATAAATGTTACATCTAGAGCAGGAGCGTGGACCAGCCGTCATTAAATGGCTTTGTCCTGGGACTTTGGCCAGGAACCAAACGTTGCTGTTGTGCGGGAGGAACTCCTGCCCTCTGGTGCGAGTCGGGGAAACTGCCGAAGTCAGCAGAGAAAGCGCTCCAGGGATAGAGAAAGGTGCTCACCAAATCCAGGGCTGGTTGAGGACGGCAGAGACCTCTGGAGGTCTCCTGGGCTCACCCCCTCGCTCCAGCTGGAACCCCTGGAGCCGGAGGGCCAGGGCTGTGTCATGTTGTACCAGACTGTGGTCTGTTACAGTAAGCTATATTGTACTGTGTTATGCTGTAAGAATCTCATGATTTCCTTTGTGTTCACTCCTTTCTTCAGAGTGAGTGATGACACAAGAGTTCTGTCCTCTGGCGTTTCAGAAAAGGAGAGAAAAATGTCTGCTTTTTTAAACAGTAGCACTACCAGAAGCAGCAGAGGTACTTCAAGCCTTTTCTACTGTATTGAAAAGAAATGTACTCTTAACTGAGATGTACTAGGATGTGTACACCTGATAACCTCTAGAAGGGCTCTTCTTCAGCTAGCTGTCTGCAGGAGGCAGAGGACATCTGTATTGAAGGATGCTCTGCAGCACCCGAAGGCCATTTACCCTCCCCTCTTGTACCCATAGCCATCATGCTTTGTCCCAGTTTCCTCTGCATCTTGGGGATGGGGGTAGCACTTTGAAAATCTACAGGAAAGTAACAGTGGATTTATCCCTGGTTTTAGTTAAGGATGTGGTGCAATTCACAGAGTCACAGAATCCTTCAGGTTGGAAAAGGAAGGACCTCCAAGAGTCCAACTAGTCCTCAACTAGACAAGGTGGAGATTGTGCAGTAATTTCTTGAACACCTCCAGGGATGGTGATTCCACCACCTCCCTGGGCAGCCCATTCCAGTGCTAAACTGTACATCTTCATGCACATTTTCTGCCTATGGTCTATGTAGTGTGTGAGAGTGTTACATATTACAATGGCAAAACCACTAACTGTGTTTATGTGGCCTTTGTTTTAACAGATTCCGTGGAAGGTTATCAGGGTTCACCGTATCCGGAAATTGATAACTTTGTTCGTTCCTTGGTTAATAAAGATGGGGTGCAAGGAGGTAAAGAGACAGATTTACTATTTACAAGTTAGTATTCTGCAGCAGTATTTCTAAGGAATCAATTTTTTTTTTTTCCTCAGGGATACGGCAATGGAATTATTTCTCTCTCAAAGAACTACTTGTATATGGTATTTCTGGTTACCGTTGGTGTGAAAATATCGGAATAGCTCACAAAAGTAACAATATAATGTATGTTCTTTATTCAGATTAAAAGAGCTTTATTTATTTTCTTCTGCAAATTTTCTTCTCTAAAAGCACCAAAAAACTCTTATGGATAGAATCAGCACCTGTTAAAATTTCTGCTGTTTGGCTCTGTCAGGATATAATGCTTTCATAACAAAAAAAAAGCAAACCCAAACTAAAAAAAAAAAGAAAAACCACACAAAACCAAACAAACTTTCAATAGTTCTATGAAATGATCTTCATGGTATTTAAAACATGGGCCTAAGGATGCTTAGCATAGAAGTCAGAGTACGTTAAAGCTATTATGCCTAAGGATGCTTAGCATAGAAGTCAGTGTACGTTAAAGCTATTAAGCAGTTACTGTGCTTTCATACTTCTCAGCTAGGAAACTGAAAAATCAGAAAAAAAAAGATAAAGAAAACAGCCAGTGCATCTTAAATTCCATTCGTATGTAATCAAAATGGCCATTTAAAATGGTAACTCCTGTGATTGCTAGTGACTCTACCAGGACTCGAACTTCTTACAGTTTCAGCAAAATAAGTGATGGAAAGTCAGGTCTTCTAGATTACAGTAGAATTACAGTATATCATTAGTGGGACTATTTAAACTTAAAAATAATTCTGTGTGACATTTAAAATCACTGAAAGATAAGGAATGTGCATTTGAGAAACAAGGATATTCAAAAAAGCCAAACTACACTAGCTCAACTTGGTGTTTCTCAAGCAAGTTGCTTGAAGTTTGGTGTTTCTGGAGCACAGCTGAAGAAGGTGGCTGGTCTGAGCAGCTGACAGGAAACAGTGGTTTTATGTGCCTTTTATAATGAAATTATCTGTTACAGCAGCTGCAACAAAATCTTATCTTACAGTTAAGTCCCATATGCTAATTTTACTTTAATGACCTTTTCTTCCAAGCTTAATGTAACAAAGTTGACTAAATTTTACTTTCAAATGTTAGTCCTACAAATCTATGTCTATCAACTTAAGAAGCCTGAGTTTTTTGAAAATTGTACAAAACAAGTATGTAGTAACTATGCTGGAGTATGAAAGCAAGGTCCATAGTTAAGGACACACAAAACCTGTCAGAGTTTCCTACTGTATGAATTCACTAAAAACTGCGTAATTTCATTCTTAGGATTCTGGTAGATCTAAAGAATGAAGTCTGGTATCAAAAGTGTCATGATCCTGTCTGCAGAGAAAAAAACTTCAAATCACAAAGTATGTAGTCTGTGATCTCAAAGCAATTCTTCTGAATACTTTTTGGAATGTTAACTTTAATTGATGCTATATATTTGATCTAGGTTTTCCCTTGCCGCCGGGGATATGCCTCCCATCTCTTTTCAAAGAGGTATGTTTTTGTCCTGTCCATATGCTAAAGTTCTCGCAAGTCATGTTGTCTCTGAAGTCACTGGACATCCCCACCACTGCAGCCTGTTGAGCTCCACACACCAGTCACACTGGTATAGAAGATGTCCCTAGAGCAGCTGTGCTGCTATGGTAGCTCCATATATTGAGTTCTCCTGCAGTGCTAAGTTATCACCTAACTTCACCTGGGGCTAAAGATTCTCTTCTGTTTTGATGTGAACAACAGTTCCCGATGCATAAGACACGAGACTGCTGTAGGTGCAGACTGGAAAAACTGCTCTCCTGTGCACGTTTGATTTCATGATGGACAAGCTAAAATAGAAGTGCTCCCGGAACACTTGAGTCATAGTCAAATATAAGTCAATGACCCTCATATTTGAGCCTCACTTACCCCCATTTTAGTGTATTAAACTAGTCACATTTCCCCAAACAGGTGAAATATTTAAGCCAATGTGACACTGCACCTAGATTCCAAGCCCTGAACATACTAGTTTTTCCACTGCTTAGGCAGTGAGAGTTGGCAGTTTTGCAACTTTTAACCTCCCAGTTTTAAATGTCATACTGCAGAATGGCAGGTTAAGCTCTACTTAAGCAGATCATCTATAGTTGTTAGTGTTATTTAATAGAAGGTGTAATTTAAATGCATCTTCAGTTCCTGGCAGTATCTTTAATCAGACACCAAAGTTAGTTTTCACCTTGTATTATTTTAAGAAGCTGTACACAACAGACTACTTGTAGGTTGCCAAAAAAAAGCAAATCTCTACTCATATTAAAATAGGCTCCCACAGGTTAATGTGGCTCTAAATTAACATGCTGGAAAATCTGTCATGTTTGGTCAGCTCTCTGTAGTATCCATTATATGTGACAGTACAAGTTTCAAACTTGTAGAGCAGTTAAAGGTCTAAAAACCATTTTCAAATGGAATGAATAGTATTCTTGTTTCTCAAAGGAAGAACAGCATACACCAATGGATGAAAGGGGGAACACAGAAATAAAAACACATTATAATGGGTCAGACTTGTCAGAAAGCTCAGCACCTCTGGAAGAAAGCTTGTCTCAAGACTTCCTGTTGTCAGACCGTGAGTGGGAAAACGCAAGCGATGATGTCTGCTTCCTAGAAGCTGCAGAAGATGTGGAACTAGCTGAAGCTGCAAATGATAGTCTGGATTATGCCACGGAAGAAATTCCAGATGAAGTTCTTTTGGAAGCTTTAAGGAAAGATGACACTTGCAAAAAGGAAGCCACAGGCTTGGCCAGCAAACAGACTGCCAGCGATGACACTTACTGCCATGTGCCTCTGTCAGAGGGACTGCAATGTAGTTCAAAAGCTGTACAGCAGAGCTGCAAGACATAGAGTGGAGTACCTGCATCATCTTCAACAGGCATGAGGAGATCATGGAAGATTATACCAGGGCTGAAGTGTACTGGATGGAAAATTCATCCTGAATGCTGCTCCAAGCTTAGCACTTTAACACTCTCTGCTGTATGGTTTCTATTTTGTTAGTTGTAGGTCCAAGTTTTATTGATAAGCCAAGTAAAACCAGATTTCTTTGCTTCCAGAAATAAGATTCTTTATTTTAAATACAAATTTAATAAAAAGATTTGTCTGTGAATAGTTCAACCAAAGTCTACGTGTTTGGTTCAAAAGTATATATTGCTGTCAACATCTTATTACTTTAATAGCACAATAATACTAATATGGAAATAACTGACTTCTTAAACACTGACAGAAAACCGAGCAACAATGAGTAATCAAACTTTAAGCACTGACCATTCTAATAACTGTTCCTAGCAAATGTCAAAAAGCCTTAAAAACCACTTAATGTTTCTTTGATAATCTCTCTCTCTCTGCAGCCAGAGCCTCTTCCAGTCTTGTGTTAATATTCTGAAAGTGTTTTTCAGCTCCTAGAATTCTCCGTGACTCCACCAGAAGAGCAGGGAGACTGGAAATTCCATACTGTTGATAAAGGAAATAAAATCACAAGGCAACATTTTTAACTCTTGGAAAGATGACTTACATATCTGTATTATTCTGTGATTTATTCTTCCTCTATCTGAAATGGCACAACCTGATTTTTTAAAGTGAAGAACAGCCAGAATTAGAGTGTCTTCTGAAATGCAAGGATTTCCCTTACACGTGGCAGGCACATAGCCTTGTCAATAGAAAACACCACACTGGGTGCTGAGTAGAACAGGAAGGAGTTCTAACACTGCATGAGAAGTTATGCTGGTCATGAAATACAAGCACTGCTCTTAGCATTAAACACCTTACAGAAC
>NW_008684430.1:3755-11158 GCF_000695815.1 Acanthisitta chloris | reverse complement strand
TCCCTACCTTTGAGCAATAACAACAAAAGAAAGTAATTGCTTGTTCTGAGTGTTAATCTTCAATTTCTACAAAAAAATTTACAAGTGAGGACAACTGTTACGCTTCTATGTCCTTGGAATTCCTGGACATAGAGAGAAAGGTAGCAGAATCCTCTCTGAAATATTTCAGCTTCTAACATGAGAGTAAAAAAATGAGCAAGATACTACAGTGCAATTGAAGCAGTGATTCTCAAGCTGCTTCCACAAAGACAATAAAATACAGCTATTTAATATAAGAAACATTAATAAAAATGGCCAGCAGCCCAGGAAAGAATGGGAGGGGAGTCTGATCCAGAATTGCTCAGAAACATGTGCAAAATATGTACTTACTACCACTTTTTCTTTTGGGTTTTCTTCTCTATAATCCAAACAGTCTTGCTGTAGTGCCTTTAAATCAGTAAGTAATTCAACTGTTTGCCTCAAGGAAGATTTCCTTTCCTGTACCTCAGCATATTCTCTTTGTAGTTTTATCAGTTGTGATTCATGTCTGAAAAAAATAATCAAGGCTTTGATGCTTGTACCTGCATGCTTATTGCCTGAATAACTGAACATCCTTCCTCTGAAGAAGGCTTAAGGTTGGTGAGACATACAAACCCAGAGTTAGTATGGCATACTGTTTAATTAGAACAACTATATTACTTAAAGAGGAGCATGACTGCAAATCCTCCAAAAAAACCCAAACCTCTCGAGTCTGACCACACAGCCCCTCTCTCTTAAGCATTTAAGCACACAAGTGTAGTTTCTTAACATCTTCTGCACATGCCTGCGGGCTGAGGTGGTCAGTGCTTCTGCTGAAGCACACTCAGGATCTAGAAACCACCTCTGCCTCTGCCTAACTAAACTGGAGGGCTGCATCCATTACAACAGCACTCTAAAAACTGAGCACCAACAGCCATTTTCATTTAACAGTGTTGCAGAAAAAACCAGCTTTCTTAAATGATCAAAGGATTAAAAAACAACACATTAAAATACAGACACAGCTTTCAGTCTGTGAGGGGGTTCAAACCATATTGAGGGATTAGTTCTTTGAGTGAAGTTTGTCTGCAGTACTTCAAAGACAAACAAGCCTCTTGTGGCCATAGAGAAAGGGCTTTTAAACCACTTTTGTGCAGCTTCAGTATAAAGCTTGTCACTAGTAATCCACAGGAGTTCAGGAAGTCTCATGGTTGTTCCAAAGAACATAATTTCTGTGTTGTGTATCAAAATGGCACGATTAATGCCACGTTAGAGAAGGGGAATTGTGTGGCCTCAAAAGATGGAAGCAAACCACGTACGCAGAGGAATCGCTGCCAAATTGCAGAGCTGAAATACAATCTCCCAACTCAAACCCAAAAATCCTCTGTATTCCCTTTGTAAATTCATGATTCAGCACCTTTGCAATTCAAATTGTAACAGTAGTGTTTTTCTTATGATCACATGGTATGAAACACTATCCCAGTAACTAGTTAGCTAAGAGAACTTGCAAGAATTTCTATCTAGGCAACTTAAAGGAGAAGTTACCATGTGCTTTTGTAAAAAGCAAAAACAATACAGCAGTAGTTTCATCTAAACAGAATGAAAGACTAAAAAAAGTTACTTTCCCCTCTGAGTTACAAATTATCAGACTCCTTAAATTCTTCAGGCTGTTATTGTACATCATTAGAAACATACCCAATCAGCTCCTCTCTGAGTTGCACCAGTCGCTGCCTTTTCTTGTTGATGTTTGCCATTGCCTGAAACAAATAGTGAGCAAAGTCTGAAAGACTTCCTGTAATTTCAAAGGCAAACAACTCAAATTTAATTTTTTTTTTCTCTGAAGTTTTATGCTTCTAATTCTCGGTGTGAAAGATTCCAAGATCCCACACCTTATAAACTGATGTATTTGACATTTGTTTTAAACACTTTAAAGCTGCTCCATTTCCAAAATTTCTCTTAGGGAACACTAGATTTACAAGCATACAAAAGGAGTTTGTGACATCTTGAACTCAAACACGACTAACTCTAGGAGGTTTTTGGTTTAAAAATGCAACCTAATGCAAATGTATGTTCAGTACAACTGCCATAACTAAGCAACTAAGCTTTCTTGAATACAACATCCAATTAAAATAAACCAAACTCACCCAAATCTGATAAAAAAATTGAAGTCAGCAACTAAAAATCTGATTTTAAACTAATGTATAAGAGGCAAACTAGGGATAAATCTGGCTGGCTGTAAATGCTAGATGTGTATTAAAGTTTTCATTTTACATGCAGAGTTGCTTACCATATCACCTCAAATCAACAGAACTTCAGCATATTAACTGCTGCTTCCCACAATAAGCTTTGTTGACCTTATTTGTTAAAAGCTTTTTTTGTCATTGTAAAGTTTGCAGAAAATGTTAATTCTGAGCAGAAAACCAGATAGTGCCTAAGCTGCTCTTAAATCTTTCTGCAGTAGGGCATTCATCTGATGAAACCACTACAGTGTTTTCTTGCCCTTACACTAGGTTCCTCCTCTTGTCAACATTCCCCTGTTGCATTTTCAGTCAGTTACTACTCACTCTGAACAGAGGAACTGCATTCCCCTGAACAAAAACTGTGCATATTTTTAGGAAATGCATTCCCTTAGACTTCTTTATACTAAGCAATCCAATTCTGTCCTCACAGGTCACCATCTTTGCTGCTCTCTTAGATTTTAAATTCATTTATGTTTCTTGAAGGTTAGCTCTCAATATCTAATTTGCTCTCCAGAAGCCTCATCAGTATTCATTAAAAAAAACCCAACAAAACCAGAAAGCAAACAACAAAACCCAAAAGAGTAATTCACACACACAGATACCTACACATCCAAATGTGCATTCCTTCTTTTTACACCATATAGCAGGATACCTATGGAGTTTGTGATCCATCATATTTACTCAGATCTTTTCCAAAAAAACTCTTGTGGTTCCCTACCCTCTATTTGTGCAGTTGATTCTGCAGTACAGTACAGCTTTTTGTCAATTCATTTATTTCTTCCAGTCAACTTCACAGAATCACAGAATGGGCAAGGCTGGAAGGGACCACAGTGGGTCACCTGGTCCAACCTCCCTGCTCAAGCAGGGCCATCCTAGATGACACGGGATTACATTCAGGGCCCATCCTAGATGACACGGGATTACATTCCCGTGTCATATATTCTTGAATATCTCCAGTGAGAGAGACTATACAACCTCTCTGGGCAATCTGTTTCAGTGTGTGGTCACCTGCACAGTAAAGAAATTCTTCCTTATGTTCAGGTGGAACTTCCTATGCATCATTTTCTGCCTGCTGCCTCTTAAACTATTGCCTGGCACCATGGAACACAGCCTGGCTCCATCCCCTTGACATCCTCCTTTCAGATATTATAGACGTTGATGAGGTCCCCTCTCAGCTGTCTGAAAACCTCTTTAAATCCCAATGCCCACCTCTCTGTGCTGTACAATCTAGTGATATATATGTATTTACCTTAGCATTTTTTCTCTTCATGTTCTTTATTTCCTGGACTCCTGCTATCTACAGAGGAAAAGAAGAATTACAGTTTGACTATGGATCTCGAGTTCATCACTACCCCCTAAAAACATGGCTGCAAGAATTACTTTGGAATAACATAAAAAGCTATTTAAAAAAAGCCAACACTGGTTCAAAGGGAGATTACAAGTGTATTAGTTGTGTATCAATCCTTTCGTTTCTCCTCATGCCAGAACAAGACTTGCACAAAATTAGTTAGTACAAGTAATATTCTTTGTATCAATTAGTGTAACACTACAAAGCTTAACTTTTCTATAACTGTGTATAAATGTAGTAATTTTAAAACTTGTCCTTTACAATGAATCACTTAGAACTACAGTTTTAGTACTTACCAACTGTACTTACCAAAACTCTACAAAGTTCTGACTTCATTTACTCGTAATTAGTGAGAAGAAATCTTAGGCTTCCAAGCCAATAAACTTGTGACAGAATCACAGAATGGGTCAGGTTGGAAGGGACCACAGTGGGCCATCTGGTTCAGCCTCCCTGCTCAAGCAGGGCCATCCCAGATGCATCTTGAATATCTTACAGTTATGTTCAAGCCATTAATTAAAACAGGATGATCTTCCCTGGACTATATTAGAGGCCTTACTCAGGCCTCTAAACAAGAGCAACTGGGATGCAGTGTAAAGATTTAAACTCTAGTCTATGAGCTTATAAAACAGTGTTTGACATAACTCTGTGCTCATTCAAATTATGCAGCTCTCCAGTTTTACTGTATAATGATTTAGAAATGACAAACACTTCAGGATTATTTGATGCTTCCCTATTCTCAAAAGCTGACAACTTTGCAACCTACTTGCATGACAGTAGTGTTGTGTCTAGAGGCAATTCTCATGAAAGCCAGCATAGAGGCAGCAAATCATAACCTGCACACAGTATTATTTATCCTGAGAAGAGATTGGAAAATTCACATACTGCAGAATAAATGTGTAAAGGGCAATACAAAACCAGAGGCATTTTGTCCACAAAATTGATTTTATTTATGATGTACTTACAAGAGAAGTGATTTGGTCCTTGAAAGCAGAATGGAAGTCACTGATAGCTTTTCTGCAAATGTTTGATTCTATGCATTGTCTGGAGAAGTCAGAGGGATAAAACACATTTGGTTTAGTAAAGGAGAAAACTCATTCACAAAACCATTCCTTCAAGTAACAGATAAAACCCAATGGTAAGCAGCTAGGCAACTGCAGATCTTTCATATACTAGCAATAGCTTAATTTCTGCCTTGAAAAATGTCAACTGAGAAGTGCTGTTGTTTGGAAAAATATCAAATTCCTGGAGAACATGTCAAGATCACATATGAAAAAACATTTGTATCACAGAACCTTACTAATCATTAAAATAAGATCAGAATGTAACCATGCAATACTGCATGCCCTAAAGGACAGCCCATTAGTAAAAACACAGGTAATTTTTTGTAAAACTTTGAACAATTCACCTACGGGAGAGCAGAATATTTACCTGTAATTTGCTGACGCCTTCTCAACTTCAGCCAGAACAACATCCAGTTCGGTAATATCTCTAGAAGATCTCTTCAGCTCTTTGGGACACCAAACCTGCATAGAACATGGGCTACCCACTAAAACAACAGAATAAAGATAAGCATTGCACATCAGGTACATGTTCTAAAACAACAGAAAAGTTACTGTGCCCACCATCAAAATAACCATCTAAAAGTTATGAATATTTTCCTAAGAAATTTGAGTAAGAGAGAGATGTGAATTATTACATCTGCCTTTGGCTGAGCAACTATGATGGATTTATCCAGGAACACTTTACAACTGGGATGATCAATCATATACAACTTACATCTTTGTCACGTCAAGCATGCCCAGGAACACATTAGCAAACTAACTGGTAAGCTACACAGTGTACTGTAGACACAGCTGTTTGTATTGTAAAGACTATTAGCCTGAGTTTGGGCAACCTGCATTCTCAGAGAATCATGAGCTTTTATCATTGATTACACTTTGTCTTAATACCATATATGCTTTAAAGAAACCCTACATACAAATACATGTCTTTAAATTTTGCCAAGTAATTCCACAAAAAGTTAAACCATGTTTCTTCACACATTCCCAAATGTAAATCTAGTACTAGAATGTGATGGGGCTTCAAAGGAAGCAATATTACAGCTGAGAAATAGTATCTCTCTACTGAAAAATGCCACTGTCTTGAAGCTCCCTATCTCAGAGGTCTTTATATTAACAGCTGTGCCTATGCTGCAAGTCAGGGGCACTCCCAAGTTCTGCCCCACAGCTGCTGCTCCAGGCTGCCAGACCCAGAAAGATACTGACACCCCTTACAGCTCCATATCCATGGCCCCAGGCTTCCCTCCAAAGGGAACCAGGCTGTCTTAGAGTGATAATGCACACCTAAGCTTTACCCCTTTAGGGGAGAAACAGACAAGACCTGGGATGCAAATTGTGGTGATCTAAAGGGGGGAGAAACAGACAAGACCTGGGATGCAAACTGTGGGGATCTAAAGGGGTTCTATACCAAAACTCCTATAAAACCCTCCCATTTCTAGAGGCAGTATGTTGCTGCATACCAGAAATGAAAACCATGGAAAATCATTCATCTTGAATGAGGAAAATCTATATGGGAGTTTTGAAAAGTCTACTTTACCAGAAGGATCTGATGTGCTCTCCTCCAAAGGCTGCTTCTTTTTCACCTGGGATTGAGCAGTATTCAGAGGCTTCTGTGACATAAAAAGCAGATTAACTTCCAAAATAAACCCTAGATTTACTCATTTAAAATTCTGAGAGAAAGCAATTAGGCAGAATGCAGGAAAGCTTTTCCTGATTGAAACATCAGTAACATTTACTTAGGCCTGTTTCACCAGGCAGCTGCCTGACACACTGACCAACTGGCACATCAGCCACTGGCTGTGCAGCAGGACTAGAAACACTTCAAGGAGCATAAGGAGCCCGGTTTGGCACAGTCATTGCCCAGCAATGACATTTCTCTGGTCAACAGTGCCTGCTCACCTTCCTTTTCACCCACATTCTGTCCCAATTCCTTCCCTACTTTGGCAACTTCATGACACCAATAGCACTTCTACAAGAGTGCTGCATGCATCCAGTTCATGGGTGAAAGGTTAACACTCTGTACTGAATTTTGCAACAGGATTTAACAAATACGTTCTACTTCGATACTGAACAGGTACAAAGGATTCATATTCCATCTAGTATGCCATCCTTTAAGAACGTATATTCTAGACATGAAGAAGATACTTGAAAGAAGAACATATTCCCAAATGAGCAAGAGAATGGGCTAGAGGATGCAGGAACACCTGGCCATTACATTCCTCGCTGACATGATGGCTGTAGCTTTAAGCATTTCACTTGGCCATCTCACGGGAATGCTCTGAGGGCTATCTATTCTGGAGACAATTAAGTACTAAGAAACAAATGGCAGGTGTTCCTCTCACCCAACCCTCTAATGCAGGCATGGCATGAAGTAAGCTGAAGTTAACTTGACCAATAATACTCATGCAAATTTTTTCCGTACCACAGTGTCCTTAAGGTGTTCATCTTCAGTATCATCTGTGCTCAATTTCTGAACATCATCATCAGATGTCTTTGAGCGACGCAATTTTTTACTAGGAAAAGAAGAACATATACTAACTACTGCACAATAAGGAAGAATCATCTTCAACCATATACACAACAAAATCTTGTGTTTTGGAGGACATTTTGTACAGCTATGTCATTTTCTGTGTTTCCAAAACAGACTAAGGAAGAAGTGGGCAGTGGCATGTAAAGAGAACAGAACCTTCATCCCTTAACAGCAACCCTCACGACTGACCACTGGGATAGGCATGGCATATTGAGCAGGAACTTTGAAAGAGA
>NW_008684430.1:0-3733 GCF_000695815.1 Acanthisitta chloris | reverse complement strand
GAATGGAGAAGGTTTTGCTGGGGAGGGCCAGGGTTGAAAACCAAAGTAACAGTATTCTCAAAACATACTCTCATATGACTACTATTACGGTCTCACTATTTAATTCAAATAAGAACTATTTCAGATTTAAACCAAATTAGATTTAACAAACGAGAAATATACTAAAATTTGAATTAAAATATTTTAAAAATAATTTTCTTTGTTACATAAAATTTAACTGGCTTCTACCCATTTTTCATTTTTTTACCTTTTAACTTCAGACAACAGCATGTAGAGAACTAATAACCTCACTGAGGTATTTTAAAATCCTTTCATATAAACCCAATGCAGTAAGCACTTAAATCACTGCACTGCTTACAGAAGGCAGACTTAAATTTATTCTCACATTTCTTTTCTACATTTTTCAACCTTACTTACTCTTTTAGTTTCTCACCTGGGACATTTTAAGTTAAAGCACCTGTTTAGTAAGCAGCTAGGGAAACCTGACAAACAGAACATTTTCCCCATTTAATCTAAAAATCTAAAGATTAAATTAAATGCTGGCAATTTTATATTTTGTCACCAGACCTCTTGGCTGTATTTTGCCTTTGTGGTGCTGAATCACAACCAAGTGACTTGTCTTGTGAATGTTCCTCTCCATAATCGTCCAAAGCAGTACTGTGCAAAGGGTGATCTATAAAGAACAGAAAATAAACTGTATGAAAACTGTTCCCATCTGCTAAGGCAAAGAGCACTGCCTGCCATTAAGCATTTAGTTAGAATATTTGTGCTTTGCTAACTAATAAAAAGGAAGGTCTTGTTCGAAGTATTATTTGAGGATTAGGAAAAAATATATAGTGGGAAGTTTCATAGTTTCTATACCCATTCACCTGCTATTTGTTTACGAGCTGAAACCAAGGTGCAGGAAAGTTTAGCACGTACATAGGACATATAGCAAGCAAAATATTTTGTATAGTTTGTTTAAAGTGTCTCTTGTGATAGCTGACATAAGGGTCAGTGGGCATCCTTTCTGTAGTTTAAATGCACTCTGTAAAGGTGAGGGAAGAAGAGCTTTTCATTTTGCAGCCTTGCCCCTATAACAACCCTTTTGCTCTATTGTTCTTTACAGCTATCTATCTTTCAATCTGTTCCTAGTAGTCACATGTATATTTCTGTAAAATTCTTAGAGTAATAACTATTACAGTTGAGAGATAGCTCTTAGCATTTTCTCTACAACTTCTAATTACACAGTTCTTCAAATATTTATATATATATATATGTATCTATTTATCAGAGGACTTCACACAGGAGCACTTACTCCGTCTAAATTGATTCTCTTCCAGTATACCAAGACCTCATTACACAAGCTCAACACAAAGCATGGAAGTGGTTTCAATCCTTCACCAAAAATTGTATGGGTTTATGTTATTTTTTTAAGTGACATTTGAGAGTGGCAGAACAACATCCCTGCAAATGTCCAAGTTTGTTGTCATGAATACTCTTACAATAGCAAAAATTTCACTTCATAATCTGTGCAATTTAATAGAGAATAACCTAAGATATCGGACTTTGGTTTTTAGATGTAAATTCGTACACAACTGTAACATTGTAATGTGTGAAATTCTACCATTCAGAATACAAAACTTGAATAGCCAGCATTGACTTTCACTTGCACACATTACAGCATTATCCTTGTTACTCCCTAAATTGTAGAAAACGACATGAAAAACCCTCTGTCTCTCCTGACCATTACTTTCTCTGGCAAAGAAACAATACCTTTTCCTAGGTCAGCATTGAAGTGTTTTGCCCATGTGGTTTATGAAAATCATACATGAAATAACATTCAAATGAATACTAACCAATGGAATCATCATGCTCCTCAACTTGATTTGTGTCCGCTACCTTCAATATCCTTGAGACATCTGGTCCCTCAAGTGGAAGTGATTTCCAGTGAGGAATCCTGAAGGTGGCTTTGTGTTCCTAGAGGGGCATGAAATTAACAGCTAGCTCATCCAGCTTTTTGAGTAGAACACAGAATAAATATGACTATGTTTGGTCAAGAATGTTTGACTAGAAATCATTTAACCAGGACCATACTGACAACTGAGCTATGGTATAAAGTATTTGAAGCCTTGCTTTCCCCTCAGGCTATGGGGTTTTCTCCTGAGAAGGGATGGTATAAAAAGCATATATTCTGCTATTTGATACTGTTCTCTAGTGCAAGCACTGTCTTATTTCATAAAAATAAGTGTACAAACTTAGAAATCATATAACAGTCTAATATTTGGTTTCTATCATCTGTGGGCTTTGTCTTTTCAAGCTTTAAAATATTTCTTCTTTCATCTCTATATTACATAAATTTTCATCCTTGTCCAATGTAATTATTTTTATTTTAAAAATTTGAAAAGCAATAGTGTAAGTTCCTGTAAAAAGTGGAATTTGCAAATCAAGGATTACACAAACACCTCTGTAAAGCAGCAGGGCAGAGAATGACACTAGTTTACGAAACAGTAGTGTGTCATTCACAGCATGTGGCAGTGAATTTCCTCACTGATTTGTGTGCGTGCATGGAAATGGAATTACAACCAGAAAACACTGACTTACTGAGCTTTTAGTTTTACCAGTGCTGAGCAGTGCCTCTTGAGCTCTATTACGGTACCAAACATAGAAACATCAACTATTTCCTCTACAAGCTGTTATGCTTTCTTTTACAAGACTGTTGTTAAACCTTCTCCTGTTTGAAAGTCAATGGCCCAGTTTGTACTACTCCTAACAGGAGAGAAAGGAAAGCCCAGGCACACACCCCAAGCTGCCCCAGCAGGGACTGCACAGCTGTTCCTGGTGCCCACACAAAGTGAGCCCTGCACTGACCCCTGTGCATCCACCTCCAGGGACAAAGCCCTGACTGCATGGTAACACAGCACAGAGACCCAGAAGGGACCCAAAAGGATCATCGGAGTCCAAACCCCTGGCCCTGCACAGGACAGGCCCAAGAATCACATCATCTGCCTAAGAACACATAGAATCATAGGCTCATAGTATCATAGTATATCCTGAGTTGGAAGGTAAAAGGATCCACAAAGGTCATCAAACTCCTGACCCAAAACAGGATATCCACAAAAATCACAGTACATGCTCTGAATATTGTCCAAATTTTCTTGAATTCTGGCAGGCTTGGTGCTGTGACCTCTTCCCTGGGGAGCCTGTTCCAGTGCTTGACCACTGACTGGGTAAAAAATTTTTCCCAATATCCACCCTAAACCTCCCCTGACACAGCTTCAGGCCATTCCCTCAGGTCCTGTCGCTGGTCCCCCGAGAGAAAAGATCAGTGTCTGTCCCTTCACAAGGAAGTTCTACACAGCAACGAGGTCTCCCCTCAGTGTCCTCGAGGCTGAACAGCCCAAGTGCCCTCAGCCATTCCTCACACAGCCTCCCTTCAGGCCCTTCACCTTCTTCATGGCCCTCCTTGGGACACCTGCTACACGAACCAAACACTGCCTGTTTGGAGTCTGCTCGGAGTAGTAAAACTTGTCTTTAATTTACAGTCGGTACGATTCACCTTTATTTTCTTCTTCGAGGACATTTTGCTATTCAGTACAGGCTGCTGAATACACAGCTGAGAATAAAGTCAGTGAAAACTCGGCCCCGATACAAATCTGCTTTCTCCGTGCTGGTCCCTGGGAGAGAACGGGAAATCCTTGTTACTCCAACTGCAGAAGCAGCGAAACTCGGCGCACAGCCTGAAGGATCGGGT
>NW_008684429.1:496-1168 GCF_000695815.1 Acanthisitta chloris | reverse complement strand
AGTTTTATTGATGGCCATTCTTGCATCACTGAGTATCAAAAGCCTTATTATTTCATGGCCTGTTCCACCCTTCCCTATTTTTCTATATTGATATCTCGGTGGAACCTCCATATTCCCGTAGTCTGTATGACATTTTTGTTAAATGTCTATTGAATTCATTTAGTTCATAATTTTGACCTTCATCCTTGATGACTGTCTTCCAAGCAAGAGAAATTATGTGAAGTTGCTGCATAGTGCATATATGTCATATATAAGTTCTGGTTCCAATGCCACCATGCTTTTTCAGCTTATCCAAGCCCATTCTTCCCTGGTGCAATGATCAGAAAGAGGTTACGTTTGCATTCCCAGAATGCTGGTGGTTGAGATGATGTTGTGATATGTTCATTGATGTGACACACATGTAGGCACCATACACAGTATTAAAGAGTCTTTAATATTATACAATTTGATTCATCAGCTATTCTCACCCAAAATAAGATCCCCTTGAGGCACACACCGGACCTCTCCATTCTCCTGCATTACCCACCAAGCGAACCCAGGTCCTTGGGCACAAGCAACCCCCCGGATGGGTTTGCCTTTGCGTGAGGTGGGAATAATCCAGACTGTTTTCCCCAACATGGTTTTAGCATGCACCACCGGAACTTTATCCCCTTCTACAGTCTGCAAAATTTT
>NW_008684429.1:0-272 GCF_000695815.1 Acanthisitta chloris | reverse complement strand
CCCCCCCTCGGTCTCGAGCCCATCTATATGTTGCGTCTCTTCCTTGATGACCCGAGGTGTCGTGGGCCCATCGAGCCAAAAATAATTCACCTTTGTGTTCCCAATCCAAATCCACCTGAGCTACTCCAATCCTAGCAGCCCGATCCACTCATTGGTTGTTCTGATGTTCTTCGGTAGCTTGATTCTTGGGTACATAAGCATTTACATGACGTATCTTCACAATCAAGTTCACCATCTGGGTCGCGATATCTTGCCACAATGCAGCATCCCAG
>NW_008684428.1:31795-48271 GCF_000695815.1 Acanthisitta chloris | reverse complement strand
CCCTGTTGATTCTATGATTCTATGACAGTCTTCTTACTGCTCATTTTCTTGTTGTTGTCTTCTGAGTATTTGTGACATCAGGAGAGTCAGCCATAGAAAATGCAGCTTCATGCAATCTACCTCCTTATTCATTTTGTGCTGTCGTAAATATTCAGGCAGAGTAAATTATAGAAGTAGAAGGGGAAGAATAAAACCTAATGAAAGTTAATCAAAGAGAAGAACTTCCTTCAGGCTGGCCATGCATGTCTGTAGTTTGCCTGTCATTTATAATGCTGCAGCCTCTGGTTCACAGTCAAGCTGTAATTCTGCCAGTTAATGTATCCAATTAACCCCGCTAATGAGCTAATCAACAGTGTAAAATCTGTGTAAAATCACTGAGGGTGTATGATGAATGGGAAATGCACTGAACTCTCACAGTATAAAAAGTGCTTTATTGCACTTGTTAAAGTGGCACTCTTCCCCTTCTCTAAAGGGTAATTTATCACTGGGGTCTGTAACAGTGCCATGCCCTGATAAGGGAGAGGTGGCAATAAACCCATCATAAAATGATTACTCAGGAATGCAGGGTAATTAATGTGTGTCTGCATATCAGAGTCATAGGCTAGAGAGCATAAGTGGCATTTTTTTGGTGTAGGGTGCTAATAAAAGGTAGCCAGTTCCTTGAAGGTGATTCACAATTTGGGAAGTAAATGCCTATTTAATATGAATATTTCAATTTAGGGGCAAGTAGTCTACTGAACCACTGTGGGTTATGATACATGAAAATCATTCAAGACCAGATTTTGCCACCTTTTTCAGTATGAGAAATACTTGCTGCAGTGATAATCCTGCTAATTTCAATGAGATTGTGTGAATAGGAAAGTAATCCTCCACCCAACTAAGCATAATGGAATCTGGCTGAGAGAGAAGAATCAGATGAAGCTCTACTTTCTTTCCTGCAGTCATGACTAATGCGAAGCATTGACAGAAGTAATTAATTTCAGTTATTGTTTTGTAATTTTATTCAGTATCCACACTCTCTTGCTTTCAGCATCTCTTTTTGTGAGATACAGTTTAGAGAAAAATAGCACATGATAAAAGAAGAAAAAAAAGGAAAGAAAACTGAAATACTGGCATGCAAAACCCCTTATTGTTAAGTGAAGGATAATAAAGAGGGGAAAACTAGTCTTAAATTTTGAAAAAAAAAATAAACAAGAAAAACAAAGTGTGCTAAGTAGAGGGATGAGGGAAATTATCATAGGAGTTTGGGAGATTATTTCAACGGAAACAAGCAAGTTAGAGCCAGCTATCAGAAACTCCAGTAGATAATGAAAGTTGTGTTAACCTGGTGCAATATAATTATGTGTAAGAGTAGGAGGAAATCGGTTACATGACCTGCTAGAGATCCAACTAGTTCTGTGACTAAATTTGAAACTGTTGTATTTTCCATGTAACAAGAAAACCGTTTGGAAAACAAATATTAAAATGTACAAGATGCAGCAATTATTTTATTAGAAAGAAAAACTGTATCAAGAGCTGCCTGAGATATTGAGGGATACATACAGCTTTAGCTCTACTGTTTATACTGCAGTAAAAAAACCCCACATTGCAACAGGCATTGCTAAAATATAGTTTATGCAATTGGTTTGGGGGGGGAGGGTTTGTATGCAAAGGCAAAATGAGTCAATTTCAAAAGAATTATAGGAAATACCCATCAGACAATGTTTATAAAAAGCAGCATTTGTCAAAGCATTCTGCAAAGAAACAAACTGCAGGACATATTTTTCTTGTGTGCTGAGTCTTCACAACAGAGTTAGCATTTTGGCTCTTTTTGTTCTTCCCTGCCACTCATGCACTGATGAAAAATGGGCAGCTTGAAATATTTTAGGTAGAGTGTAGGTATTCTCTGTTAGTGTGATTGTACTACAGGATGTGAGTATGTGTCCCAAGCTGAGCACTGTCAGGTATTTCACTCTTCCTCCCACCATCTCTATGTGTTTTTCCACCTTGGAGTTTTACCTGTGGCCACTAAGTGAGCAGATCAGGGATCTGTGAGCTTGCCCAGGCCACCCTGGGCAGTCTCCATCACCACCTTGGAGTGGCTGAGTGACTCAGTGGGATGTGTTAGGATAGGAGCTCAGGAGACTAAGAGACAGAATGATTGGAGAAAATTGTGGGGGGAAACACTGATTAAATTTAGTTGCTAAAAAAAAATAAATAAAAGGAGACAAACTAAGGTTAACTGTCACATTCCCGGGATGGGAGCTGGGGCCTGGGAGGACCCAGAAAGGAAATCTCTGTGTCACAAGCTGCAGGAGGCATGGAGGTGTCTGGAGAAGAGGAGGAGAAGGAGGCTAGCTTTGTAGAGCCATCGACATAGAACAGGTGTGGTAATAAGAAATGTTCACTTAAATCGTCTCTAGAGGGAATTTAAGTGAAGAGGAATCTTGTATTTATCAAGAAAAATCATAGGGTCTTTTACTACAGAGATGTTTACAGAAAAATAAGCATCTATTCCTCCCAATCTCCTTCTCTGCTCCTCCATATTTGCTAGCAGAATTGTCTAATTTTCTTTATTTCTATAATTTGACTTAATAATGCTATTGCTATGTTGTGAACTCGCAGGAAAATAAAGACTGTGCTTATATTGCATGGATTGTCCATATGTGTGTTCAGCTACCCAACCAACACACAGAATTGAGATAAATCTGGAAGTTATTTCTGAAACAGGTCTTGTAAGCTGTTATTGTTATGGTGGTGGTGGTGGTGGTGGGTTTGAAGCAATACATCATTATGGTGACTAGAAACAGTTCATACTCCTTTGTTTTTTCTGGTGTGCATACTCAGAAAGACTGTTACATGCTTTGAATTACTTAGTTCCCCTGTGGAAGATTTTGATGCAGTCACAAGGGATGAACATAAAAAGGGGGACATGCATTTTACTGACACTGGGACAAGTGATGCACATGCATTTTGGGTCACCAGACATGAGCCATTCAACCTGTGGCTGGTTTTGCTTCATGCTTCCTTCCTCTGTGTCAGGTAAATACTCCTGAGCCCCTGGTGTGAATTAAACTGAGAAGCTGCTCTGAGTTAAGACTATTTTTCATAATTTTCTGAGTTAGTTTTAACCCAATCCAGTTGCTCACTTTGATTCTTTGTATGGCACAAGAAACAGGGAGGCAGAGGAGTAATCAGCCTGGGCAAGGTGAGACAAGGACACTGCCTTTCAGCATCAAATGCCAGCTCATGCTGCCTTAGTCTGCTAATGCCAAACAGTCTATATGCATGCCTGAAGCAAACTACAACCCTAACATCACGGCTATAAAAACATAATGTTAAAAATTGCTGTTTGCTACTAGTCACATAAGGATGGTTTTACAGATTGTACAGTATGGTAAGCTTAATATCTAGATTAAAAAATATCACAGCATTGCACCTATTCACTTACCTGGGAAAATGTGTTTTGAAAAGAAACCCTGAAGCAGGAGATTTATATCAGACCAACAAAATAATCCAGAATTAATTAGGTTTTTTTCAATGAACTCCATAGATGAAAGGTGTAGGAAAACTGTACCAAAATTATGTATCTAGGGTCTGATAAAACTGATTAATGATCCAACCTGAATTTATGGCTAGTGTAAATAAATCATTTTTTTGCAAAGTTGTCTCAGGCATCAGACAAACATAAACTTAAAAATATTCTCTTCAAGTTCTTTTAGGCCTAAGTTTACAGTCAGAATCATATTCATATGCCTGAGGATAGAAAATGTGTTGATGGATGAGTTAAAAGTTTCTATCTTCCTGGATTGAGCATTGGGGACTCGATTCTGCTCTCTGTTCAACTCCACTGGATTGAAAGGCATTCCATTGACATAAATGAGAGCAGAAAGGCAGCTTGGGCTTGCCTTTCACAATCAATAAAAATAATTTCATATGAAGATGAACTTTCCAAGTGTATCAGAATCAATTAAGGTGCTACTGCCACTGGAAGTATATTTGTCCATATGCAGAGGCTGTATTCATTTTCCTTTCCAGGAAATTTGATTTTTTGTCAGAACATTTATATGAATTGTGTTTTACTAAGTGGAAATAGAACCTCTATTCACATTTTATGCAGTAGGAGATACTCAGTATTTTCTACAGGTATTGAGTATATTTTCCTCTAGGGATTAAGCTCCTTTTCTTTATCAACATACACCTGGAATAATACTCTCCTGTGAATCTTGCCAGTAACAACACAGCAAGGTTAACTGTTGCTGTTAGAGTTCATACACATTTCAGGCCAGGTAGAGATATACACTGATGAGTATAAATGTTACATACTATACTTTTCCTGAATCTTTGTGTCCCTCTGCTTTGTAACTGAACAGTAAGGTACTGTCAGTACAATCCAAGAGGTCAGAATCCTTGCACCCCTGTCCCACTGGGGAGGAAAAAACTGATAAACTGTAGACCAGTAGGACCCACCTCTCAGTTGTACATCTCAGCCTTATGACCCTACTAGAGAAAAAAACCCTGCCATTCCAGCATTTCTAAGTTTTAAGGATCAGGACCTGAACCAACCTAATTTTTTTTCAACATTCAGTTTTTCTTAGACAAGCATTTTGTGGAATTACTCCAACGTGAAACAGGTTTTAGGCAAGAAAGATATTCTGACACTCTTCTTACAGCTGGGTTGTTTCAGCATGCCATTAAATGCATATTCCAAAACTGAGTGTCCTTCATTGGCAATTCTGACTGAGAGCAAAACTTTGTGAGTCAGCTGTTGTCCAGCTCCTCCTCTAATGCCATTTATAATCTGGAGATAGTATAATTTAGAGGCATGGTTTTTCAAAGCAATCCTTAGAGCTTTTAACTCTCAAGTGTGTTAGAATAAAAGCAAAGCAACATTTGACTTATATTCGACTTTCTTCCTCTTTAACCATATCCCTAGATTTAGCTCTAAGTGCACAGATGCCTGAGGCTTTTTTTTGATGCAGTTCACTGCAGGACTATGTTATGTTCCAGACATTCTATTCTGGACCCTACATTCCAGATGTACCTACATGGTTCAACTTCAAACTTACTTTATACCTTTTGATATTAAAATCTATTTTTCAGTATAGGGATTTAATTAGAATATATTCAATCTGTAAACAAGTCACTGTATAGTTGAAGGAAATTTATTTTTCCCTTCATCAGTATAAGGATTTTAGTTAGCAGCTGATATGCAGATCAGCCAACCTTGTAGAAAAGGTAAGCGATGTGAAATTATATGTGAGTTATTAATAATTCCTAATAGGAGGAAAAGACCTGACAGAAAGAGTGAATTAAATGACCGTCATAATTGCAAAGATGCATTACTTGGGATTCATTTCAGCACATTTGTGATACTCTAGTGGGAGAGTCAACTTACAACTCAGCAAAAACCATGTTCGTCCTCATTAACAATATTTCCTCTTGAATTTCAATTCTTTTGCTTCATATTCATATGGTGATGCCAGTACTATACTGGTAGGATGGCTTTTTAATATAAAAATGCTTGTCTAAATACATCCATTGAAGTACAGTTTCCAAAGTATGGAACAGGTTGTTCATGTCTATTCTCAGACCTTTCTCTATACATCTCATTTTCCACTGAGCAGTAAAGGATTATTTGTTAAATACTGCATAATAGTGAAAGGCTTGCTGTAAGAAAAAACAAAGCCATGAAAAGAAAAGAAAAGAATAAAGTGCTACACTGCAGAAAAAAATAAAGGTGGCAAACTCTTTGGTGATCATCTTATACTAGCCATATTTGTCCATTAGAAATTTTTAATCTTACTCTGATCCAGTGGTCTTTCTTGCAACTGATTTTCAGATTATTGTATGTCTATGAGCACATATTTTCAGCACAGGGCTGTCTATATGCTGTTAAACAAAGCAAAATCATCTGGATAAGACTAACAACAGATTGAAATATTTTAAAGAAAATGCTTTTATTATATGCCACCGAGAGAAACAGTTGAAGCAAGCTGAACATGTAAATGATTATGAGTCAACAATAGAAGCTACAAGAAAGAGGTAGTATGCAAATTATTTGTGCTATTATTACTAAATTTCATCTTAATCCATCTTTGGTTTAAACACAGGTATGAAGTACCACAATAGTTTACAGAGATACGGGGACAAAGCTTAGAAAACAGAATTCTATAACATAGTGAATGATTTCTGTTCCATAACTCACACAGAAGATGAGTAGGACGTTCATTGCAAATGTACATACAGTGTTAAACAAGTCTTGAAAATATAAAATTGCTAAGTGAAAATTACTGTTCCTGTTTAAATTATAACACCTGTTTACAACAGGAAAATACCAGCATGTGTGTGGGAATTTGGAGGTGGAGGGTAAAGGAGTTAGTTATTTACTGATTCTTTTGGTAGCTGGGTGTTCATATGTTTGTTCTTTTTTGTCCTTAAAAACATTGTACCATAATTTATCTGTCCTGTATAAATGAATATTAGATAACCTATTTCTTTATATTCCTTTACTGATCAGTATCTCCTTCTATTAAATTGGCAGCATAATCTCCTCTTCTGGGTTTGCTATCTACTGAGTAGTGTTTTAGAAATTTTGGTGAAAACACGGAACATCACAGTATCTTTGCATCCAATGATCAGTTTTGCTGAGGTTTTCTGTCTTCTGAAATTGAGAATAAAGTTGCCATTCATATGCATTTGAGAACAGGTAGATGTATAGAATGGTTAGTCTTCTTATCTGCCATGATGCTGTTAAGAAACAAATAATTTGCATTCTCATCCATGTGAATAGAATATCTCATGTCTTTAAAGGTGTTTCCTGACTTGGCAAAAAAAAGCACCCCAAAATTAACCCAATTATTGTTGCATCTTTTCTCTTGGAAAAATTACATTTTAGTAATTTCTTATATGATCTGTTTGTTAAGTTCAAACAGCAGTGACATATTCCTGTATTAAAAGTTCTTTCTACTTTTCACAGTAATTTCTTAATATTAAGAGGCTTTGCCTAGGCCAAATACCATTGGAATTATTGTGCACAATTCATTCTTGTTAGGTAGGCAAACAGAATATCTCCCAGCACAAATTCTTAGAGCTTGTGTTCTACTTTGAAGATATTTTCCTCAGTGCAAACAGGAAGGCAGTAAATGCATACAATCTCTTGATTTTGAGATTGAACATGTACTCCAAAAATTACATATTTGTAAGGGGACATTTCTCATGCTACTCCTTGAGTGGTAACAGGCCATGCACTGTGCAGATGTTCCTTGGTTCAGTAATCTTAATTATCTCAGGAGATTACTAACATTACAGGTTGTACCATTAAAGTATAGATTTGCTTTACAGCAGGCTCAAACCTGTTGCATGAACAGAAAAGAGTGTAAATTGTACCTTGTCTTACTAGGTATCACGTGGGGATTTTTATTTAAGGCTGTCCAGCATTGTGAGCTATAAGATAATGTTTTCAACAGCTTTGAAGCTTTAATTTCTTCAACATGAAGATTGAAATTTTCTATGTTGGCCATGTTTCTCTTTGAATATCTTGGGGAAAGCATCCAATGTACCAAACACTTCTCTTTTGGAGGCTTCAGTGATATGGTTTAATATGTAGCTTGATAAAGATCTGTGTCAGTACAATTTAGGGCATGGAGAACTATGGACAAGCTGCCCCAGGTTGTAAGCTTTTGAAGGCTTGCACATGAGAAAATCTGTTCTAACTTCAGGGTGGAGATTTTTTAAGAACAAAGTAACACAAAAAGGTGGTAGAAAAAAGAATCAGCAATTGGATTCAATGAAAAAGGAGGTAGGAAGAGAAACTATGATAGACAAGGATTGGTTTATTTTGGAGTGTGGGTGTTTTTGTAGGGCACAAAATTTAATCAAGACAGGAACAGCTGAATGGGGAAAACACACTTGAGAATAGAGGTATTAGAAGGTGAACAGGAATCATACATGGCATCAAGGAGATGCAGGATTGGGGAAACAGAAAGATGATGTAGTGCACAGAAAGAAAAGAAGACTGAACAACTGAAAAAGAAAGCCAAAAGCCAGTGGTAAGTGGGCATGGCAACACCTGTGTCTGGCTGGCTCTAAAGAAAGTCAAACTATACCAAGGGCAAGGAAGCAGCAAACTGAAAGAGCAGAGATGAGAAAATGAAGCTGGATGCAAGGATCTGAGGGATTGTGAAAGGCTGCACGTGGATTGTAGATTTTCAAGGGATAAACTATGCAAACCTAAGGGAGACAGATAAAAGTCTGGGGAAATGAACAGAAGTGCCTGTACTCTCTAGGCTCCCCTGTACTGAGCAGCAACAGAACCAATTCCTGTTTCTCTCTGTTTGTTTGCTATCATGAAATATTTCTGGTTCTCATTTCCTAACAGTGTTGATCCACCTATAAGATTACAGCTGTGTTATGCAGTTATCAGTTGTACCATTAGTGCAACAGCAAGCACTGTTGTAACAAGTCTCCATCCTTAGAGATATCTCCATCTTCAAAGGCTGTCTGAATGTGGTCCTGAGCAGTTGTGTCTAGGAGACCCTGCTTGAGCAGAGAGGCTGGACCAGATCACTACCAGAGGACCCTTCCAATCTCAGTCTGTGATTCTTTGTAGTCACAGCCCAGGATCAGGCAGTGTGAAGGAGAAGCAGATCCAGGAGAATGGCTTGGTTTTTGGAGTACTGTGAAATGCCACATCCCTCCTCTCCTTGTCCAGCCCATACACGGTAGTTTCCCAAAATTAAGCAAGTGCTAGAATCAAAACTTTTTTCTGGAGCATTATTTCCACTCTCATAGGTTAATTATAGAATCATAGAATTTTAGGGGTTGGAAGGGATCTTACAGATCATCTAGTCACAACACCCACTGCCATGGGCAGGGACACCTCCTCACTAGATCAGGTTGCTCAAGGCTCATCCAGCCTGGCCTTGAACACTGTCAGGGTCAGGGCAGCCACCATGTCCCTGGGTAGCTTGTCCCAGTGTCTCACCACCCTTACAGGAAAAAACTCTTTTCTAATATCTAACCTAAACTTCCCCTCCTTCATTTGAACCTGTTACCCCTTGTCCTATCATTGCAGTTCCTAATAAAGAGCTCTTCTCCAGCTCCTTGTAGTTCCCCTTCAGACAGTGAAAAGTTGCTCTGAGGTCTCCACACAGTCTTCTCTTCTCCAGGCTGAAGAGCCCCAACTCCCTCAGCCTGTCTGCATAGGGGAGATGCTCCAGTCCTCTTATCAATAAGAGTGGCCCTCCTATGGACTTTCTCCAACAGTTCCCTGTCCTTATGCTGAGGACACCAGAACTGTGTGCAGTCTTCCAGGTGAGGTCTCACAAGAGCAGAGTAGAGGGGAAGAATCACCTCTTTTGACCTGCTAGCCACACTCCTTTTGATGCAGCCCAGAATTCGATTGGCTTTCTGGGCTGTTGGCTCATCGTGAGTTTCTCAAAAGTTAATGGTTGGAATTAGATGTTTTTATCCAACCTTAGCTATTTTATACTATTTTCAATTGCATAATTACATGTTATTTGTTTACTGTTCCTTAAGACCTGGGAAATCATGACTGGTTTAACAGATCTGGATTGTCATAATGCAAGAAAGTGATTTGTAAACACAATGATTTCTGCCACACCTTCAAACTTGGAAAGAATCCCAAAATCATACAATATTTCAATTATCTATTTAGGGGCATACTAGTTATACTGACTTCACATCTTTCCTGAGAACTGTTATTTTTGCAGTTTAGAGAGGCCTGCTAACATTTCTCTCAGCAATCTGCACTAAAGACCATATAAACCAGATGCTAATAACACTGTATTTTTGGTATAATGGTAAGTGTGAAAATGAACCTTCACAATTCGGTCATGTGCCTGTTGAGAATTTATGAAGACATTGACCTTCATCTTAAAAGAGCAATAAATATTTATATATCTATGTGAGAGCTAACAGCACAATAAGGATTGTATTGACATATAGACAGGGATTTGGTTTTGCCTGCTCATTTTTGCCCACAAGCCACCAGCCCTTTGGATGTAACTTGTTCTGGTTCCTACAGTTTCTGCTTTCCTCTATGTTCCTTTTTCCCACAGTCCTGAAGCTGTGTTGCAGGAAGAGAAGTAGACTGGCCACCACTGGGAATTTTCAGAGGCCTTTCAGTAATTGTCTGTAAGAACAGTTCAGTGATGCAAGGCATCTCCTTACAAGCAATTTAATTCTTAATCACTAGGGCTTTGAGTAGGAAGAAACTAAATGTTATCATGGGAAAATGCCAAAGAAATATGGGTTAGTTCTAGGGAGATGTAAGGGCTCATTCTCTGGTGTATCCTGTGGTGATTTTCTCTCACAGCACAACAATCTTAAGTGGTGGCACACAGGAGTAAATGATGACAATTTTCAGCAGAGCTGTAGGGCTATACAACTGCTTGTAGATCTTAACTCCATGAAATGAAAGGTGAGACAAGACATGATTTCTATCCATACAGACTGATCAAAAGCAAAGCAAAATTTGAGACTGGTTTGGTGTTCAATTTTGGATAGTCATTGTGGCTCAAGAAGCACATGCAACCTCTTTTCAGTGTGCAGTGGTGCTCAGAAGCTCCATAATAGTTTCATGTATGTATATTTATCATTCTAAATACATACATATGGTATGTAGGTATATGTATGCTTCTCAAAAGGCCTGAACTATGCACTTGGAATATTATTTTTAAAATTGCTTTCGGAGAAAATACACAGTAACTGATGGCACTATTGACATAATTCATATACAGAATAGTAGATTACCTGGTCTGTAACTGAGCCAATGAATATTCATAGTTCCCTTGGTATGGAGCTGGCATATTTCAGCTAATTAAGTCTTCTGCTTAGCTGATGCATATACACACTTTTTATGCTATACCAAATTATGTTTAATTGAGGTTTGACAGGTAATACCAAAGAGCATTTGCAAACAAACAAACAAAGTAGATTCTGCTGTCATTTCCATAAATGGAATGGTATCACTTTATGGACACTCGTATAAAAACATCTCTGCATTTCAGAAGGGCCTAAAATTCACACTCTTTGGGGATTTTTCAGGTAGAAATTGGCAAGAGAAACACTTCTTTTTATGTAATACCCTTATTTCAGAAGAAGATACAAATTTCTACTCAGAGTGTCTCTAAATGTTGATATTGACATTAACCCCTTTACTGAATGTATTTGAGAATACTATACAGCCTTTGAATTAAAGTTTAAAGATGTCTTTTTACCTTTGAGAGTCTTGAATGTAAGCCAAGATAAACTAAAGATTAGAAATTGAGCTGCTATCTCAGTTTCTTTTTTGACTTCCTACTGTCTTTTGCTGGGAACACACATAGGGACTGACAAATATCACAGCCTGCATCAGGGTACTCATCACCCCCTTGCCACCTTGTTCAAAATAAATTCTTTAATAAGATGTCCTGAGGCTAGTCTGGGGTGTGTACACAGGTATTCTTTCAATGGCTTTGCCACCTAGTCTCAATGGTAGGACAGTCAGATCCATGCCTGGGTCTTGACTGAATGCAGAGTCCAGACACAGCTGAGGTGTGCCCCCACGCCAGGAACTCAGAGCTTTTGTGGTCTGAGAGCCTAGAGGTACCTCAACATCCAGTCACAAGAAAATGATACAAGTGATGTGCTCTGCTACTCTGGTTCCATGGAGTCCTTCCCTGGTCTCTCTTCCAGTCCTCATCAACCCTTCCACAGCTGAAGAATTAAAACTTCAGTGCCAAAACCTTCTCATGTTAATGGGCACATCAATCCAGCTACTGATCTTGAGTTATTCTCTTCTACCTATCAAAATGACAGCTTACTAATTTTTTCCCACTTTTGCTACTCTTTCCTGCATCCTATAACCTCTTTCACCATAACAGCACTTTCCCATGCTTTTTTTTGGTATCTGTTATTGAACAGAAGACTTATGTGAGTTCACCATCTGCAACAGCATCTTTATGTCTAATTGACACATGACTCTTTTTGGAACTCTTCTTTTTCTCTGACCCATGACTGCTAGCACCTTCTGTAATAAAAGTGTCTAATTCGGGAGTGTGGGTGATTTAAGAGTTGGTTATGAAACAGAGTTTTTTAATCAAAGTCATTACTTCAGACCTACTCCTTGTTACACAGGGCTGGAGTCCATCTGGAGGAATCATGCTGTCACAGGTTTAAGGGAATAAACTGTCTTCGTGCTGTAGCTGGTGGGAAAATGTTTCCATGTATATGAGCTCGAAAGCATCTGCAGAAATATTTAGATTAGATTAGATGTGTTGCTGAAAAAAAAGCATTTAAGCCACACAGAAAAATTCTGTGCACTCTGCACTAGCTTAATATGTAGTGGCACCAGAGCTAGTCCTCATGTTATATATACAGTTCTCTCTTTAATCATGTAAATCTGTTTCCTGTCTAAGTCAAGTTTACTTTAGCAGTGATCAGAAACTCATCTAGACCCATACCCTAACGAAGGCATAGCTTTCCTTCTAACCCAAATGAGGAAGTTCTGATACATATTGAATTCCATCTATGATCTCAGCAGTTAAAATTTTATTCAACTCAATGAAAGTCAATTCTGCTCTTCTTTTTTGGAAATTGCATCATTTCTGTGCATACTCTCTAATCTCCTCAGAACCTCCATAGCTCTTTTCCATGTATGAAGCTATAAAATAATATAATCTCTTACAATCACAACCAATACAGCTTTTATCTTCTTAATACAATATATCAAAGAAGGAATAGAAGAGAGAACATGATCTCTTTGAGAAGAAAGGTCTGAACTACATTTTCATTATTTCTTCCATGAAACTAGCAACAGGCTGATTCATGTTCTGCTTCAGTAACTTCTCATGAAGACAATGCACTTAAAAACTGAGTCTTTTTCCTTTTCATATTTGTTTTTTCTGTCTGTGAAGCTTTAAAAAATCAATTCCATAATGGAATTATTTTCTCTCTAAAGCTAAGAATTTGAAGCTAATTTTTCATTATCTACATGATGATTTAATCATAAATATCTACCTATTATGTTCCAATGGCCAATCATATTTAATATATAAATCTTAATTCATTATAACTTTTATTAGACTTTTAAATAGCAGTTTGTCCAAAGAATTTGGAAAATAGCTATTTTTACAAATTGTTAAAGCTAAATCAGAGTTAGTGGGTTTATTGTTAACCATGCTGCAAGAAGCAAAGTCATTTTGCATTCTAAAAAAGGCACAGCATTGGGTTTAGTGTGAACTGTTTTATTGCCTTCTGGTAGCACTAGAGGACAGCAGCACCTGGGAGAATTTTATAATGGACTTTTACTATTTGTTAGCATTTTTTCCCATCTTACCCCAATGCTAGTGAAAAAACCAGCTGCATTTTTAAAAACATGGTGACTTCTTTAAAGATTATCCTTGCCCTGAAAAGGTCAACACCAAATGTTTAGATGCCAGTATTTCTGAATTATCTGGGACACCAGCTTCTACAAATATGTTTTGTTCTACAAATATGTTTTCTTCTCCAGGCTCTTCAGCCTGGAGAAGAGAAGGTTGTGTGGAGACCTCATAGCAACTTTTCAATATCTGAAGGGCCTACAAGGAGCCAGAGAGGGACTCTGTGTTAGGAACTGCAATGATAGGACAAGGGGTAATGGGTTCAAACTGAAGGAGGGGAAGTTTAGGTTAGATGTTAGAAAAGGGGAGGGTGGTGAGACATTGGAACAGGTTGCCCAGGATGTGGTGGCTGCCCCAACCCTGGCAGTGTTCAAGGTCAGGCTGGATGAGCTAGGAATAAGATGTAAATAAAACAGCCAAGGACATCCTGATCTAGTGAGGAGATATCCCTGCCCATGGCAGGGGCTTGTGACTAGATGATCTGTAAGGTCCATTCCAACCCTTAAATTCTATGATTTTATGTTTATAATTGCACCAAGTGACTTTAGGTAGTGACAAGTATCTGTGTCCCTAGGCTTGCACTGCCTGCATGACAGCAAGTGCAGCTCCATTCAAGGGAAATGACAGGAGCATGCAGCCACGGGCATGTAATTCCTCTCCCCAAAACCTTTCCATAAGCAACCTGGAATGCCCAGTTTGGATCTGAGCCTTTGAGCCTCACAAGATGAGTTTCTTCTTTTATAATGCCATCATTTTAATTAGTGTAAGCACTGAAATTTTCTGATAGCAGTATTGTAATGACTTCAGCTAATGCACTGGGTTTAGCACTCCGTTTTAAGATGGGATAATGAATCTAGATGTGTCATGAAAATATTCCATCGGCATTTTATAGAATTTCTGTGTAGATGAAACTACAGTCTGTAATTAAAATATTCTTCTAAGCCAGTAATATTCCAGTTCTCCTACCCCTTACAAGACAATTTGGACTAGCATTAGCTTTTGCCATTATGATTCTCAAGCACATATTTTTGTCCAGACCAGAGCACAATCCACTTTTGTCTAGTTTAATCAGACTCACATGAGCCCCTCTGACCTGCTTGCCCAGAAAACTGAGAAAATAGAAATTCAGTTGATAGTCTTGTGACCTGGAGTCAGAAATCAAATTGCAGTGTCTCTAAGGAACACTAAAATTCCCTTTCAAGAAGCCATGTATTTAGAAGCACCAGCCTAAGCTCCCATTAAAAGGTGAGACCTGAGACAAGTAACTCGTAAATAAAACAAATAAGGTTACTTGTATACTGACACTCCAAATTAATTGACTTCAACAAAGGTGTTTAATGGAGTTGTTTCAATTTTGGATTTCCCTTGCTTAATCTGACAATATCTTCACAGAATTTCTTGGAATCTGGACAAGTGGACAGAATTGTGCCTGCTGCTTCTTGAGCACTGTACTTTTTGTATTATAGATGGTCAGTGAATAGAGTGGCTAGTTGCAGGTAAGTTGCAATGTTCTCCTTTAATTTTCATGTCTCCCATACAGTGATATAAAGTTATATCACTTTTTAAGGTTGCTAATAAAATATTTCTTTTATTGTAAGTGATATATGTACAAACATAATACTTTACTGACAGTATGTGCACTCATTGAATCAGCTGTGTATCTAAAGAGACATCTGCTAACCAAAGGAAGAAGTAGAAATATTTTGTCTTGTTCTCTCAGCAAAACATCAATCAGTAGATCTGATTCAGAATAAACTGCAGGAATTTTTTTCCTACAGAATTTAAAAGTCAAATACCCAGCCTCTTGATTTTATGGAGGCAAAGATACTTCTGTCAAAATTAGTTAAAGTATTTATGGAGTAAGGTGATAACAATGAATAAGGGGGCCAGAATCTAACCATTGAACACTAAATAATTAAAAGTGAGATGATAATGAAATGCCTTTCTGCCTTCAGGTGGCTATTTTTTTTCTGTAACCTTTTTGTTACACGCTAGGAATAAGATGTAAGTAAAACAGGCGAGGACATTAAGTTGCATTTGCACTGCTTTTAACTTTAATGGCATTCTCTGGATCTGAAACAACCACTGTTACTTACAACTTGACCTCTTTGATCTGACAATAACTTAGACCCTTGAGCTAGAAAGTAACACAGTAAATTATACTTCAGCACTGTTTTCCTAATGCAGATTCAATGAAATTGATAATGTTTGCCTTAACTTTGCTTTTGACTAAGTTCAGTGGCATGTGATGTCCTTTATGCTTTTTAAATTAAAGATGAAATAAGAATATGCTTCCTGATCCATTGAGTAAACTTCTAGGACATAATTTCAACTACTCTTCTCTTACTCGATTGTTACTTGTATGCCTACTCTCTTTGCTAAATATTAGTATTTCAGTATCTGGTGATAATTACTCTGGAGGTGTTGAAGTCCTTTCTCGAGTATGTTCTATATGATAGATTTGAACATTTGTATGTACATGTGCTAAATGTCCATTAAAAAAGGATTCTTGATCTTAGCACTGATATATTGTGGAATCTGAAATATTTTACTTCCCATAGAGCAGTATAAAATTGTGTCTAGCAGATGACCTCAGTCCTGTCCTAATAAGATCAATCTCTTCTGTGTTTGCCACTAAATGACAGGCACTTTAGCGTGTGGATACATGTGAGCAAGAGCAGTATCCTAGGACTAGTTAAAGGTAATTAGCAAGTATTGGATCTGAATAAAGGGACTGAAATGAGCAGATTAATGACACTTTATTTTTATCACAGACATGCAAAACTATTTCACAATGGGCAGACTGTGCTATTTGTGCAAGAAGTATTTCATAGATTTATTCTTGACTAGATTTCTTTGTTATTATTTGCTTCATTTTGATATTAAAACAGAAAGCATAAGTAATATCCAGCACACTTCTATAAGGAATTAAAGAATACGTTGCCTGTCTCAAACACTGTTAAGGGCACAAAAGGGTCTCACCCTAAGATAAGACACACTAGCCACTACATCAGCAACTTTAGATAAGCACAAAAGAGATGAGTTCATACTAATTCCAGGACTGGTGGAGGTGAGATCTGGTTAGCACATCCTGATTAACATCTCTGGACAA
>NW_008684428.1:17166-31776 GCF_000695815.1 Acanthisitta chloris | reverse complement strand
CCAGTCAAAGATCACCCCAAGTTATTGGACAGGCAGTATCTGTGACCACCAAACCCCACCCCAAGGAAGCATGTAAATGAAGACATGCCCATCCCCACTTCACATGTAAATTATGAAGATGCCTCCACGGATACCCAGAATTTGGACTGTATAAAGGTGGCAGCCCCAGATGAACAACTTGGGACCCCCACCTCCAGAATAACAGCTCAGGACCTCCACCACTGAGAAGCCCATGGTGAAGAAGGACCAATGGGATGCCACTGGATACATGGGTGCTGACTACCTCTCTGTCTCTGTCTGTCTCTCTCTCTCACTCTTTCTCCCTCGCCCTTGCCTATATCTTTCTATCTCCCTACCTCACTCTGCCAGGGGAGGTTTAGGTTGGATATTAGGAAGAGATTTTTTACAGAGAGAGTAGTCAGGCATTGGAATGTGCTACCTGGGGAGTGGATTCACAATCCCTGGGGGTTTTCAAGCTGAGACTGGATGTGGCACTTAGTGCCATGATCTAGTAACCACGGTAGGGTTGGACTTGGTGATCTTGGAGGTCTCTTCCAACCTGGTTGATTCTATGATTCTACGATTATTGTTAAATAAAACCGATATGATTATGTTATTAATGTATTATTGACTTTGGTATATGGTCTCATTTGCACCTGAATTTGGGCAGAGACACCTCTCACTAATCAGATCATAATACACCTCCCTGGTCACATTCACTGCTCTACCATCCCAGGGCTGAACACAATGTGAAAATGTGAATTAAAGTCTTCCCTGCACAGCATACCCTTGAAAAGGCAGTGGTCCATTGGACTGCCCCACCCCAGCCTCTAAGGGGGACACTTAGGCCTTCCTGTATCCCTTACTGACAAAGTCCCTTTTGATGTCGTCATGGACCATTAGGTTTTAAAGCTGCAAGGAAAATGCCCAACAACCAGAATGTGGCAGAAAGTAATCACCTTGCAGGTCACCTGATACCCACAAGTTATGTATGGGCAGGCTGGCAGCTGCAAAGGCACAGCTTTCTTTTGGTAGCAGAGAGCCATCAGAAAGGATCACTCCTTTCCCAGCTACAGTCAGAACCAGTATTGCCTGTATTTATGCAAAGGCTTACATGAGTATATATATGAGCACAATATACTGATATCCTATGCAAAGGCTTACATGAGTATATATAAGCACAATATACTGATATCTACATGTCAATAATGGATTTCACCTCTCTCTATGTGCAAAATATGCAGAAAAAAAAGCTACACTATGAATTCAGATATTGCCTAAAGCAATCCAGGGCTATGTTGAAAATGTGTGAGTGATGCATGTAAGTACAGTTAAGTCCTTGTGACTTGAGTCCTATAGCAGATTTTTCCTTGCAGCCTGGTGTGCTTATTTGAATTATGACAAGAAATCTTTCAGAAACTCAGTCTTTCAATCACATTTCCTACATTTTTTCTGCCTATCTGGGCTTCCCTTTTTCTCTCACTTCTCACCAAATGAACCATGGGACATTATTCCTCTAAACTACTGCCTGTATAAGAGTGCAGACATCTCCTTGCATCTTCTGTACTGCAGCTCAGCTTCAGGAGTTTTACTCTCTCAAGGCTGTGAGCTACCAGGTAGCTATTTCTCAGTTTACTCTTTGTTAGAAAGCTGTCAAATAGGGCCACTGAGCACCTTCTTTCTCCATACCCTGTTAAAAACCTGTATCTCTTGATGCAGAGCAGAAGCTCATTATACACATAGAATGTAGTGCCAGAATATGCCCAGTTTGCATCCACCTTCTAGGATGATGAAGCTCCTCCAAATTACACATGGTAGCTATGGGACCTTAGCAATCTTACCCTTACAAGGCATGATCATATAGTTTCTAAGGTACTGCTGAACAGTGAGAGTTGCCTGTAGGCTGGGTTCTGCAGATGGGGACAGGAATGCTTCACTCTGCCAGTCCTCTGTGAAACACAGATGGAGCCCACAAAACAGGAAGGAAACCCTCCTGTCTTTCAGATCATCTCCAAGGAGGCAAGATGTGTGTGGGAAGCATGCAGGGCTCATTAGAGTCAGCAAGGTACTTTGCCACTGAGAGCAGGAAATCATTTTCTGGTGGCAGAAAAGAGTTTTGGTGAGAAAATGAAAAAAAAACCTCTCACTGTTGGAAGAATATAAGTAGGAGTCCAGGTATGTTTGCTTTTTTTCAGATTCTTGTTTTAGTTTGTGGAAGACATTAAGATTCAAATAGAGATGAAAGGAGGGGAAGACTACAGGGTCCATAGATCAAGGAGTAACAGAACACTTTTAAAAAGCTTCTTCCTTTTTAAAGGTGAAACAACTCTCAGTTTTCAAATATAGAGACTTTCTGCTTCTAAGGACAGTAATTTTCAATGCTATTAAGCAGTGGCTAGATCCCAAAACTTCAAAATTACACATGGGATTTTAACCCTGCAAAAGTTGGTTTGCTTATTAAAGGAACCTGTGTTTTATCTCCTGTTCTCTGAAGAGAGGCAGAAAGGCTTCCATGAACAATTTTGACCAGCCAAGCTCTAGGAAAAAAATATCCAATCCACCTCAGAGTTGAACTGCTTCTCCATGTCTGTCTTTAGAGTGATTTCAACTGTGATTAAGATTTTCAATTATATTATAGCCGGAAGGATAAAACACATCAATGAAAGCAGAACAAAACTGCCTAGCAACCTGAGTACAATAAAGTAGCCAAAATGAGAAAGAAACTCACTAATAAAAATAAAAGCTGTTATGAAGTGCCCTTCAATTCAGCTTCTCAGAGCAAAATGCACAGTTCTATTTTGCTTTTAATCTGGAAGGAACTGAGGCACTAAGCATTGAAATGGCATAGCAAAAGGGCAAATGCAGAGAAAAGTGTCATAAACCTGGAACGCAGAGATGTCATTTGCCATGGAAAAATATCAGAAGCAGGTTGGAAGGCAATTTTCAGTAGTGAAGCTATATGATATTTCTTATTTGCTTTCATTTTCGACTGGAAAAAGTCTACACTTTTCAGTATTTCTCTAGGAAGTACAGCTCTGGAGGGAAGATCAGTAAATCTGGGTTACTGGAAATATTTGGCATTTATTTTGATTTCTGCTTCAGAATGTAGTATAGAAAATAGGATAAATAAAAATTTCATTAAAAATTTGAAATTCTTTATTCAGAGAAGACTCCAGTAAGACACTTTGACATTAAAATTCCTTCGCTTTTTTTTTTTCTTTTTGCAATAACATTTACCAAAATCCACACAGTTTAACAAAGCATTTTTTAGGTTTGTCAGAACTGTATTTTCTGATTGAAAATGGTTCCCTTAATTTTTTTTCTGACTGTCTCAGTTTTGGAGTCATATATCTATACTATCCTGCTGCTAATGCAGAATTGTCCCCTGCACTATATTTTACCGATGCTTTATCCAGTCTTGCTATAAATGTCTCAGACAATGAGACTCCTACTGAAAGATTACTCTGTAGTCTAATAGATCTGTCAAAAAGATTTTCCTGAAACTCAGACTGTATTTTCCTTGTCTTAATTTGGGATGTCGTGGAGCAGCTCATGAATTGCAGGCATAGTAAATCACTTGAACCAGATGGTATTCATCGGGGAGTTCTGAAAGAAATAAAGTGAGAAAGAGAGAAGATACTGGCAATAAATCATTAAAAATAGCATCTGTTCCTTTTAAAAGGGAAAATCCAGCCTGTACTTGGAATGAAAATTATTATTCTTTTTAACCTGAATAAAAAAATCCATTTCAAGAATTGCAGCCTGATGAGCTTAATCTCAGTGTCAAGAAAATCTACTAACCATCTACCTATAGTCAAAGTATTAGATGATTATAATTTTAGACCAAATCATGGCATCTCCCACAGGGGTAAATAATGGCTCTCTGGTGTGAGAAAAATCTTAGGAAGAAAAACAGCTGTAATTGTGTAGGAAATTCTGTTCTAGAAAAATGTATAATCGAATGGCTCTAACATTTCCAGATTTTTAAAAAGGCTTCTGGAAAGGACTTTCCAGGAGTTCATTGGACAGGGAGTTTGCTATTACTAAGCTAGACAGTGTAAATGAGGGCTCCCAATGTGGGAGCTAACATCATGGGAGGCAGCAGGGAAGGAGTTTATCACACCAGGTGTCCAAACCTGCAGTAGTAATGTCTGTCATGATAAGATATTTATTTTGCTTTAAAATGCAAAGTGCTTGCACTACAATAGGCAGGGCAAAGGAAATACACCTAGTAAATGGAGCATGAGCGAGTTAAGACTTGTGACGGTCCCTAGGTCTGGTGGCAACACTTTCTTCTCCATGGCCTCCAAAAGGATCCTTTATCTCAGCCAGTAGCCACAGGAAATTCAATGCATCCTGCTCTACTTTGGATAAATTTTCCATCAGTGGAATTTAAATCCTAAACCTAATCCCAATCCTAACCCTAACCCTAACCCTAACCCTAATCCTAATCCTAATCCTAACCCTAATCCTAATCCTAATGCCAAACCCTAACCCTAATCCTAATCCTAGTCCTAATCCTAATCCTAATCCCAATCCCAATCCTAATCCCAATCCTAATCCTAACCCTAATCCCAATCCTAATCCTAACCCTAATCCCAATCCTAATCCTAACCCTAATCCCAATCCTAATCCTAACCCTAATCCCAATCCCACCTAATCCTAATCCCAATCCTAATCCCAGTCCCAAACCCTAACCCTAATCCCAATCCTAATCCTAATCCTAACCCTAATCCTAATCCTAATGCCAAACCCTAACCCTAATCCTAATCCTAGTCCTAATCCTAATCCTAATCCCAATCCTAACCCTAATCCTAATCCTAATCCTAAACCTCTCCCTGTGAAGTCTGTATGAATTATCTCATAGGTAACTGAAAATGTGGCACACTTCCGTTTTCTTAAGAAGTGTGTATTTGTATTACAAAGCAGGAGCAAGACAAATTGGTATTTCCATACAGAGATGAAGAATTGCATTTGTTATTATTCAGATCTTATCTCCAATTCTGTTTGAAATTTAGCAGGTATTACTGTGGCTTGAACCACCTGTTGAGAAAATCTCCCTGATTAGTGTTGCAGGAGCAAGTTATGGGAATGGAATTATTAGAAGAGATAGCAAAAGCAATCAAAGAAAGAGAAGCACCCACAGGGAGTCATGTAAAAAGCCAGTGAGGACTGATATCTTTAAAAGAATTATTTATTCATCTGCATACTTTGGGCAGGGAAAGGTAAATCATTTGTTTCTTTTCTGCTGTGTCATTGTGGTGCCTACATGGTTCATTTGGATCTTCTCCCTTTAGGTCTCATTCTTGGTGGCTTCATCCATCATATCCTGTTACACCCATGTCAGGAGGACCAAGATATCTGCAAAACTTCCTTCCTAACATTTCTTTTGTCTTTTGTAGGCATGATGCACTCAGCCCTGGCTCTGGCAGTTTACATATCCCATTTAATTTTGCACAGCATGATGCACTCAGCCCTGGCTCTGGCTGTTTACATATCCCGTTTAATTTTGCACGAGGTAGAGTCTAAGCCCCCATAGTAAATACACTGTGATCCCTGTATGGAAAGATGAGCCAGGAGGATATAGCTGAAGTCCTACTTTATTCCTACTGCAAGGGCTTGGGGAAGAAGGGATTCTTGCAAATACTGACCCCACCAAAAGTTTTCCTTGAGCCAATCTGTAAGGCTGCCCCAGAACCAGTACCAGACTGTTTGCATAGCACAAATTTTAACTGTAGTTATTTTGACTTTCAAACTGTCAGCAGGAGGAGTGGAGAACTTCATCTGGGTATGTAAGGATTACTACTGAAGTCTCTGAAAAAAATTTCATGTCCACTTAACTAGAAATGCATTCAGAGATTTTTTTTCTCATTACAAAAATCTGTATTGTCCAACAGTAGTATTTAGTGTTAAAAATACTCATTGAAAGACCGATTTTTACATCTCTCCTCTGGCTGAAGAAACCCTTATTTCACAAATACTTTGGCATAGCATTGCAGTATTTTATACCTGTCCTTCCACAAAGTGACACAGCTGCAGAGTCTCAAGCAGAATTATAGTTGATACCCTGTCTCTGTATCACCTTGGTTTAGGATTCCTCCACAAAGTAGCAATCTTAGGCAGCTGACTGAGGCACTCTTCCCACTCCTAGCTGATGCCCAAATGCAAATCTCTTTAAGTATGAAATCCAAATTCTGGGCCATTTTCCACACAAATCTGAGGGTATTCTGCCTGGATTTAGTAGTATTGGCACTGGAATCCGTGTTCAAGGGAACTGGACATAGTAAAGAAGAGAATCTGTTCCATTTTTTTGGTTTCTCAACAAGATGAAAAATGGAACAAAATGGAAATGGGAAAAAAGAACACAAAAATCAAACCAAAACAAAAATTTTTTTTAAAAAGGGAAAAAAAAAAAAAAAAAGAAAAAAATGGTCCCCAAGCAATTACTTCTGTTTATTTTGCCAAGTGTAACAATTCATGAGTCACCTGAAAGAGGTGTGGTCTTTGGTCTCATGCACCTTGATTATCCCGAGTGAGGGATGCACTGGAGATAAGGGATAACATTATTGTTATGGCCCCATCATTTCCTTCCAGAGAAGAAAGCACTGTCTTACTATCATTGGCTTGGAATACTGTGGTAACAAGTTCCCACCAGGATATGGTCCACCTCCAGTTATCTCAACTTGGAGAAGAGTCTCAGACCCAAAATTCTTCAGAGTTAAACATACAATGTACAAATATGGTCAAGACATCACTACATTTCAAAGATATGGAAAAAATCTTTGGTTAGGAAAAAAGATAAAGACTGCCAATATAGGGATTATACCATGTGAAAGGAAAACACTGTGCTTTTTTTCCCCCCTGTTTGTAGATAAAACATTAGTGGATAAAATAGGGGATCATATTTCTCTTTTGAAAAACTTACCACTTAGAGATTTGAAGAAAAATCAATGTGACATTTGAATACACTTTGAAGTTCTTTCACAGCTTGAAACTTCACAACTTTTGTCTCTCCATTTTTTTATCAACTGTATTCATTACATTTCCATATAAAGCAGCTTTCTTGCTAAATACCATCTCTCTTCCTCTTGCTCTTTTCCTCTTGCTTGCTATCTCTTTTCCCACTTTCCCCGCTCCTACCACTTTGCTCTCCAGGAGTACTGAACACTTTTTCTCAAAGGTAGCAACACACCATTCAATTAAAGCCCCAACCTTTGGAAGGGCAGATAATAACTTTGATCGCCGCATTTGTATAATTAAGGGACAGGCCTCTGCTTTAAAGGGGCTCCGTTTTCGCCTTTGAAACAGTGAGAGCGTGATGAGTTTTCTGCAGCACCAGCACGGCAGGAAAGTCCCAGACTCCTTTGGTGTCACATCTATCTGTCCCCCCCAGCCTGCTCATCCCTGTCCCAGCAGCCACGATTAGGCAGCCTCCCCGCTGGCTGCAGATGGAGTGAAGCAGAGCGATAAGCCAAACTGCCTTTCTCTCCGGCCTCGGATCGGCACAGGGAGAGCTCTTCTTCACAGGCAGCCCAAGAGTAAGCCGTTTAAACAAGCAGGCAGGAAATATTGGGGTAATTACCAAGCACAAGGAGGGGGTCTCCGGCTGTCAGTGGCATTGAGAATGGATTTGAAAACTCGCTCGGCAGATTAATTGATCCTTTTTCTGCAGCTCGTCTTTTGAAATCATTCTCACAGCAGCAGACAGCCCAAAGTTGGGAGGATGCAGCGTGCCAAGAAGAGGCATCCTCACCCGTAGCCATGTGTATTTACTGGTGTCTGTATCAGACTTTCTTCTCCACTGGAGCATTAAGAATTTTAGTGATAATTTATGCTTGGTAAATTTGTTTTCTGTAATAAGATCAAGCCCACAAAGGGAGAATAAAAAACAGCTCTGCCTGCACTTCCTTATCAGCAGTGATGCTCTGATCACAGGAACCTGCTCCGAGGTGCTCTGCCCTGCTACCTAATGCAGTTTACTTAGAAAAGAGTTCACTGTGGTTTTAATTTTCAGTTTTGCTCCAGTGAAGCCAGCTAAGTGGAGCAGTGGTGACCAGCAGACCCCCACAGAGAGTGGACAGGTTCCTGTCTGTCCCAGCAGCCACTCAAGTGGAACATCAGCCAAGTGGCAGGTTTGTTGCTGGGGAGATGAGGACCAGCCTCTTGGTCCTGTCTGTCCCTGCCCTGACTCTTCCCAGCTGGTGGAGGAGGGAAACTGGCAGTGAAGGCCTTGGTGCTCTACCCACTTTCACATTTGCCTGGCAAAGGATGTGCCAGCAGGAGGGAAATGGAACACAGCACATTCGTAGAGGCACACGTGCATCTCCTCTAGAGCTGCATTAGTACCTTAGCTTGCTTTCTGTGCCTAAAGCAGACATGTATGGGAGAGGAGGGACAGTTTGCAAGAGCCATGAAACGTTGCTCTCCTGGTTTACTCATATTAATTACTCATTTAAGGAAAATAAAATAGTGGTCTGTGATTTAGATGCTGTGGCACAGAGAGAATCTCAGATCACTTTATTAGTACTGTCCTAGCAACTTGAGATAAAACAAGTGTGAAAAATGTCCTGATCTAATTTTGAATACCTATGTTTGCACAGAATGATCTCGTGTCTTGGCAGTTTCTGTCAGAACACCTTTCAATTCAGACTCCATTTAGTTAGCACACAAAGCAAATTACTATCCTCCTAAAATGCAGCAAACAGAGCAGTTAAAATCCATTTCTATGATGGTTGTCAGCTTCTTTATACAGAGCTAGAAAGATACTGCAGAAGGTCTCTTAAAGCCAAAAACTTTCAAATTACTGTGTTTTCCCTGTCTCCATTTATTTTCTGCATTCTCCAGTATTACTGGTACATCTGTGAGTGTCATATCCCTCGCTTGCAAAATACCAAGGGCCAGACTTTTGCAATTAAATTGCAAACATTTGTGTGAGGGGAATTGTGTGCTGACATTATGTGGGTTTGAAAGACCAAAGATTCACATGATTCGCAGCCAGGCAGATGTCTGATCTGCCACTACCATGTACATTTCTCTTTTGCAGGCACATGCACAGACTTTCACATGGAAAGTCTGCAAGTGCTGGCATATTCAGGGTCACAATACAAGGTCCTGTATTCTACATAAAAGCTCTCAGTAACCCTTATTTTTGCTTGGTGTTAAGAAGTTTTCAAATGGAAAATTCCATTTCATGTAAGCAGATGGATTTAAGAAAATTGCTGGGACTACTGTGACTATGTGCCTGTACACTTCCATCCTTTCTGTCCTCTAAAATGGTGAGAAACATGTCTGGCTGATTTCACAGGGTCTCCCTCAAGTATTCTCACATGTTTTGAAGCACAGGTCTTATATTCCTTCAGCCTTGGATGACATGACAGAGTAGAAAGATTTGCAAATTTCATTTGGAACTACTGAAGTTCACCTTTGTTTGCACTACAGTGTGAAACAGAAGGGTCCAGCTTCACCCCATTCAACTGAACTTCATTTTACATCCAGGTTTACCCTTATATCTCAGGGACTAGGATGCCTACAGAGTGAGAAATCGCCTAGGTTATCTCCTTTCCTGCCTGTTTCTGGCCATAGTGCAGTGGTTGATGAATAGCAAAAGTAGGTATCTGCTCAAGAAGGAGGCTCAGGGCCCCCCAGCCACTCCAGCTAGCTCAGAGGGTAGTGACAGTCAGAGAATCTGACTCCCTAAGGCTGCCACAGACCAGGAAAGCACAGAGAAGCACCCTTAAATACACTAACCACTAGCCTTATAGAGACATTAACAGTAGGTCAGCATGGAAAATTAGCTGAGCATTGCTTAAAATACTCTTCTCTGTATCTGTATAAATGAGTGTTTGCAAGTAAACATTCCTAGGCCCCAGAAAGGGGGCTGTGGTATTGCTGTGCTGAGGGCTCTGGATGCACCTGTATTGACAGTTTTGCACATGTAGGATCCAGCTTTAGTTTGAAAAGAACACAATGTATCTGCAGCTTGCACTCCATCATAACATATGTGATAATAATATTCTATTGTAAAGATGTATAGCATAAAGGAAACCTTCTGTACAGTGCACATTCTTGAAATTAATCTATAAACTCCTGCAATGTATCTGCTCTGAGGAGAAGAAACAAGGCTTGAAAACACTCCAAAGAACCATGTTGACACCACAGCTGCTGTTTTTAATATCCCACTGTGCAGAGGAGCATCCTGAAAGAAACTAAAAGCCTCTGTCCATCTACTCATGCCAGAACCAAAGCAGGTGGCTCTTAGAGCTGTCTCTTTCCTGTTGCCAGGCTTTCTTTTGGGGATCCATCACAGAGCCAAGGGCAGTCTCCAGTGGGGCTTGCCCCAATTGTTTACTCTATTTATATTTAGCTAATTAAATGATAATCCTTAAGTATCAGGACACATGTGAAATAATAATTATTACTCAAAAAGCACAGACTGAGCAAATTATTTGTTCTGTTTGTGCCTTAAGATAATGTGGCTGTCTCTCCAAAGGCTCTAAAACTGCTGATTGAAAGTTGCTCAGTTCACCTTAGGATGTAATTTTGCTGTCAAAACTAGAGTTATAGACAGAGTGAGTTTAGGTTACAGAAAAAAAAACAACCCAGAGTTTTGTTTTCAGGGAAGCCATATATCAAAAAACCTTTGGCCTGGACTCAGCTGTGACATCAATAATGTTTACAATTTCCCTGTCAATGTTAACTGTTGGAAGGGCCACCCCTGGTCACAGGAAAGGTTCAGAGATTAGTGAGACAGTTTTAATGGCATAGCACCTCTAGAGATTGTGATGGTGTCCGGGTAGGGCACTTTCAGAGGCAATTTCAGGAGGTAAACCAGGAGGATGTGCCCCACCATGGAATTTTCCCCAAACTATTCTGTGATGAGAGAGGAATACTGAACTGAACTCCTGCACATGAACATGTTTTGTTGTGATGGTGTCTGCATGGAGTGGGTTGACCTTCAGGTTCAGGCCTTTCATATTGTCAGACCACGTTAAATATAATTAGGTTCCTAGTATTCCTTGAGTAAGCCAAACAAGTATAAAATGTAGTAGGATACACCTAATTTACATTCTCGAACTTTTTGTATAATCAGTGAGGTTGTAAAGGTGCTGCTTGTAAATTTTTTGCAACATTTTGATAATTCTGTAGTCTCAGGTCCACTCCAAGGGTTAAAAAACACGCAGTAAATGATTCTCAACACTGTAGTGGGATCACTGGCTGGAAGTGGCAAAAGGCTCTTTGAAAAGTGGTAATTTGCAACTGCTTTGCATGGAAATAACATTTCATTCTTCTTCCTTTTCTCTTCTGTGCTGCCTTCACTGTCTTGGAAGAACGATGTCTGAGGAACATTGTCTCAGAGGTTTATTAAATCATATGAGGCATATAGAGGAAAAGTATGGATCAGCTATTCACTGAGTCTTCCAGTACAAGGCACCAACCTGCATGGTCAGATGACACAGTCAAAACAAAATTTACATCAGTCCAAGGGATAACTCTGCAAGTTCAAGGAAGCAACTGCACAAGTTCATTGTAGAGAGATTTGTCAAGGGCTATTAAATACAAAGGCTCTGAACCACAGAGAAATCAGCCTGTCAGTGCATGCTGCTCTGCTCTGATACTATTCCTTAGGCACCTAATGTTGGATGGTATCTGAGGTCACATCCTGTACTAGATAAACTCTTTGGGATCCTGCACTAGATGAGCTTTGTCTTGGATCCGATATAGTTGTTAAGCCTTTTAATTGTAATTGCTTTCTTGTGTTTTGGTTTATAATACTCTCTGATGGTAGTTGGGAAGTTTTGGTTGTATGAGAGTGCTCATGCAGAAAGACTAGCTCCTGCAGTGATACAATTGTGTTGGGCTTTAGTATTAAATTATGAATTATTGCAATTCCTTTGATATACTTTAATATACAAAAATAAGTGGAAAATTTATTTTTCCTATTTAACCTCATGTGACGAATTCAAATTAGAGGTCTTCTAGTTTTTGAAATAGAAAAGCTAAGCCCATAAAGCCATGTAATTGCATTGGTTTCAATTTTTCTTTTCCCTTTTAGTTCTAAATATTTTATCAGTTGCTCTGTGTGAGAGCTAAAGGCACCTTTTCTCAAGCCAATGAGATCAACTGTCTATGACTGTTATTACTTTAGATAAACTACCATAGAAAATAAATAAATTATCCTATATGCGTGTCAACTAATTTAGAGGCATCTAAATAAAGAGTATATAAAAGGTATACAAGATGGATGGGTGAACTGAGCAGAACCAGGTTTTTCAGTCTTTTTGCATGGGATGTTTAGGTCACTGAGAGTTGAAGTTGTAGCTGCATTGTGCAAATGAGTTTGTGGGACTGAGACCTTAGCTAACAAGATGTGCAGAAATTAGGGAAAAAAGATCAGGCTTCATTCTGATATAATAAAATCAAAGAAAATTATGCCACTGAGTTTTAATGGCATCAAGGGTTTCAAAAGAAAAAGGCAAAAGAACAAAAAGATGAGGGAAGAATACAGCTGAAGAAAAAATGCAGAAGAAATCAATTTAGCAATCAGGAAAAAAAATCCCACAATTTAACAAAGAGATGAATTTTATTTTAATGTTAGCTTAAAAAGAGTGGTGCATATCTTTCAAATCTGTAGTGGGTCATTTTTTCCATTATCATAGTCTCTGCCTCTTGAATCATGCAATGCAAAACTTTTACTTCAGATGCAATGGCTTGTTTAAAAGGACACTTGGTTTTGTGAGCTTTTTGCAGTGACTCACACAAAACTGTTGAGTTTTTGACAGATCCCTGGAACAGAAGGCCTGTTTCTCTAGTGTAATGGATAGTACTTTTGCCCTCATTTGTGTTCTAATGCTGCTGCCCATCCGGTTCCTCTCTGCCCTCACCCCTGCCTCCTCTTGGATCATCTCCAGTTTCAATTTCAAGCCTCTGTGACCACTATTTCAGGTAAGCACTGCCTTCCAGTGTACTGCTGGCTCACTGCAGACAGTAGGAGAAAAAAGACAATAAAAAGGGCAAGACTGATTGAAAGGAGTTTTCCCATTACTTTCATTTGTAGTTGCCTTGAGTGTTATTTGTAACAGTAGTACATATAACATTTTTAGGATCTGTTAATTCTTCAGTGATGTCTTTAGATTTTATCATACACCTTGATGTGGAAACCCTGTTCATGTGTTTTACATGCTTGTAAACTGCAGACCACCTTTCTGCAAAATAGAAGGATATATGCAGGACAACCATCACATAAAAATCTGAGAGTACCCCTAGTGATGTCCCAGGCCCTGGCTGAGTACCATTTTACTTTCAGAGAGGTCTCACTGAATTTTTCTACTGGCAGAAATGCCCACTAGGTTTTCACAACATTTTTCCTGCTGGATGATTTCTCAAAGGTGGAATTGAAGACATTGCAGAACATTCCTTCTATTCAGCATTTAAATTTAATCAAGTCCTTTAATTTCTACCGATGGCCACTTAATTGAAATACAGATTTTCAGAAGCTGTTTGTTTTGTCTGGGTCACAGACACTGAGACCCTATTTCTACTTGGTTTAAATAGCCAGAATAAGGAGTGAATGCTATTTAGGGACAGGGGAGAGTAATGGGGGAAGGTATCAAGAAGATATCCAATTTCATCCTCAAATCTTCTGGCATTGTATTTGATCTCTGTGAGGTGGACCTTTCAGTCTGCATCATTGTGCCATGTCTCACACAAAATTATCAAAAGTAAGTCAAATAAAGTCAACTTTCCTCTACCTGCAGTACTAAAACCTAAAGACCCATCGTTCTGGACATGCTAGAAAATATCACATGCTAGAAAATAAAACCTGCCTCCCAGTGAAGGGTGTGATGAGGTGGCTCTGCAATCTCTGAGCTTCTGCTTTTCATTTAGCAAAGAGCCAGACATCCTGCAATGTCTGCTTTGAGCCAAGTAGTAGGGGAATCAAGCTCACAAGGTTGCAGTTAGGGCCTAGAAAATTATCGGGGTGAACACTAGCAATATATCTCCTCATGTAAAGGTAAGATAACAATAATTAGACTGAATAGAACATCCTTTTCATTCCACTAGCAGCACTGAGTCTTAAATCAGTTAGGATCCTGATGTGCTACTAAAGAGCTTAGTCTGCCCAATTTATGCTTTTTATTCATAACTTGCACCTTTATGCAGAGGTGATAATTTCCTAATAAATAGTGAATTAAACCACATTATAACTGTCAGACAGTTGTAAATACCTAGAGATACTATTACATGAAAATGATTGTGTATTGTCCATTTTGTGAAAAAAAAAAAAAAGTGTGTGTGCCAAATCAGTGAGGTTATGAGCAACTGAGCAGAATAAACCAGTAAAATGTAATTAAGCCATTTAGCACTCCATAAAAACAGGAACACATAAAAAAAGTAATGCAAACCACAGGGTGCAGTTACTTACCAGTCCCAGTCTGTCAGTAGGACTTAAAGGGACATTCCTTTTTTTTTACTTTCAAAGCAAAAAGCATTCAAATCGCTTTGAGCTTTTAAAGTTGTCCATCCATGTCCCATTTCCATTGTATGTTATACTCTCCCCCTCCACCTATTCTCCCCAGTTAATGTCTTCAGAAAGAAGAGGATGTTTTTAAA
>NW_008684428.1:329-17144 GCF_000695815.1 Acanthisitta chloris | reverse complement strand
TTCCAGCTGCAGACACCCACTCCTTCAGCAATTGTTACTGTCTTTTCCTTTATGTAGTAGGAGATGTCAACTCATTATGATGCAAACACACCAACCAAAATTGTTAGTCTGTGACATACTTCTTCTTTTTTTCCTTCTGCATCACTTCATTAGGGGTGCCTGGACAACTGAGCCCTAGGAAACACAGAACTACATCTAGAGACAGTGAGAGGGAGTTAATATGTGTTCATTTGAGCACTGAAATAGACTCTCAGAAATAACCCACAGCAGCTGCAGTTCAGCAAAGATATTTTCATTGCAGAGAACAGACATTTCAAATAGTTGTTGTCTATCAGTGGTGGTAAAAGTAGATTTTCATTATGCATAAAGGCATTCTAAATGCCACTAGGTAAAGGAAAGGGATCAAAGGGAGAAAGCTTAACATGCTTGCAGGGTGTGTTAGATTCCCTTTAGTGGATGTTCTTCCAGAATTTAATAAATTGCTATTGCCAGGAGCTAATGCAAATACAGTTCCTCATTTAACTGAAGTGGTAGATGTTCAGATCATGTGGATGATACCTGTGGGGAATCATGGTAAGGCACTGGAAGAGGCAGGAGGGAGGAACTAGAATATTCACAGAGAACTGCATCCAGAAAGGGAACTTCTGGGAGAGACAGAGCATATGATGTGCCACAGTGACTCGATGTGACAGATCAATGGCTCATGTTCTACAGAAGACTGGATGCAGGATGGCCTAAGGATTTACCTGCATCATGATAACAGCCAGATAATGGCAGTGAACTTCAGTAAACCCAGAAAATTGTTTGGCAGGTTCTCATAGGGAGGAGTAGAGAGCTTGAAGATTCTGGAGGAGAAAACACACAAAGCTGACCAAAAACTTTATATCCTAATGTGAATAAAATAGAGTGGTTTTAGTAAAACACCAGAATGCAACACCAGGAGCTATTGAATGGCATGAAAATCAAAAAGAAAATATAAGCAGAAACAAGGTGTTGGAGGCTGAGTGTGAAAAAATACATAGCCAAGCATAAACAAGATCAGAAAGAGGAATGAAGAAATGGAATTACAACTTGTGATGGACACAGGAAGCAACATAATATTTCCATAAATATAGTTCCTTTATGGGAGACAGAGGAAAATACAATCTCTTGCCTAAGGGAGACAGGAGCAGAAAAATTCAGCTTTATTTCTTTTTTTAATATTAAAAAGGAATGAGATTGTAATTGCACCTCCCATACAATTAAGAGCAGTTAATGAGAGGACAAGAATTCTGGCCAGATAGTCAAAGACCAGGTCAAATAACACTTAGATACAGTGAGTCTGGTGCAGTCATTAGGCTGACTGAAATGTGCCCTTGGAGTATTTAAGGGATTAGGATGAGCTGTTGCTGGGTAGTGATTAACACTCTGAAAGGAAGAGTGAATTCCAGAAGACTGCAAGAGGATAGATGTAATTTTTACTTTTTTTAAAAAATGAAGTAGGAATAGAAAAGAAGGGGAGTTAGAGACTAATAGACTGATTTTCTATACCTTAACAGGGTGTAAACCTGGACTGAGAGGTTGCAGTGATAAGGTACAGCTAGTATGGATTTATCAAGAATGAATCATACTGAAACAAGGTCTTGTTGAACAGCTTTGCACTTCCAGCAGGTACTGCAAGGAGGCAAAGGATGTGATATCAAGGCTTTTGGCCCATTCCCACGTATCATTCTTCTAAGTAGCTTAAGAAACTGTGGCCCAGGTGAAACTACAACCAGGGTGATGCACAACTGAAATCAATAACATGGTGTTCAAAAAATACCAAAGTGCTGTATTTAGGACTGAGAACCCTGTACACAAATGGGAACTGGGGACTAACAGGTTGCTCAGGTACATGGCAGCAGTATGATCTGGAACGCGTATCCTGCATTCTGGGGAATACTCTTCAAATGTGAGTCACCAAGGCAGTGCTGCTAGACTCACAGGAAGTTTGTGCTTTTTGTGAGGTTGGCTGTTCTTAGTCTTATCTCTCAGTTTTGAAGAAATGTGCAGGTCACTAGGAGCTGTGAGCCAGCTGGGCAAGAGAAAGAGGATAACAAGCATCATGGTTGTCCTCTAAAGTCTCAAATACTTAGTTTAGGTGCAGAAACATTCCAAATTCTAGACAAAGCTAAATTCTTGAATGTGTGGTTTCCTTTGGCTTCAGCTTCTTACTCATAACTTATTTTGAGTCTGTGATGATTGAAACGGCCATTTTTTAATCAAATAGCCTGACCTTGTATGTACACAGACATTTCCTGAGTTAATTCCTTTCTTAGTTCACTAAAGAAACCTCCAAGCCTATTGTTAACATTTCAAATTTGAGAGTGTAGCACAGATCTTTTTTAATTTGCTTCAATAATTAGTAGAAATGTCAACTTAATTTCTACTCTCTTTCTGAATTTTGCTTCTGGATACTGTTATATGGTTTTACTAGCAAAGTATTCTTTCCTATTGCATAAAGACTCAGATCAAGATATCCCTCGACCTCTTTGATGAACTAGCTACATCACTGTCCTGGAATTTAAAGGCTCGTTTTCCAATCCTGTAATGATTTTCACTGATTTTCTCTGAACCCTCTCCAATCATCCCTTATCAACATCCCTGATAAATCTGACACCATATTTCAGCATAAACTTCCAAACATGAAGCTTTATGCCAAATCCAGACTTAATACAATTCCCTTCTGCTTGCCTGCAGACTGGTTGCCTACAGAAATTCTCCTGATTATACCTCCAGAGACTTTGTTGGCTCTTTTGGATGCAGCATCACACTAGGCACTCATGTACCATTGACTATCCACTATCATTCATAGAAGCTTTTTAGAGTTCCTAAAGTAAATTCCCCTTGACTTCTATGTGTGCCCAACACTTTTCATTTCTGGATGTATTCCTTTACATGTAACTGTGTTATAACACTTAGTGTTTACTCATTTGTCTAACCTAGCAGGTGATTTTTTTTCTGTATCAAGTATTTTTGGGGTTTAGCACTTGTGGATCATCAATACTGAAGATTATGATTTTCTCTGATCCTCCAGATCATTAATAAAACTGCTAAACACATAAAGGACAAAACCTGATCACTGTAGAGCTCTCATAAAAATTCAGTCTATCACTGATGATTTTCTGGTTTGAATCCATTAAAAATGTACTGTGTTAGCTTTCTGTTGCTCTAAATTCTTGATCAAAATCCAAAACCAGCCATCAAGTCATCTTGACTAGATGCTGTCTATTGTTTGTGCTTTACTGAGAGAGTGGATACCAGTCTTCAAATTACACTGCTGTGTGAGTGAAGTCATGCTAAAGTCTTGGAAGTCAAAAGCAAAAATCATATCTCACATGAGAATTGCTGTCTGTTGGGGAAGGGCTCAATAATTACATTTTAGTGTTGCAGTGCAGCGGTAAGTAGTTCATCTTTGACTAGTTTCTGTGAAGATCAATGTGAGATTTGAGTGGATTAGTGTAGGTAAGTGTTTGCAAGTCAATAGCTGTAAAACTATGATAGATACCTTAATATTACTATATTGGCTTTCTAGAACATCCTGCAGAGGTTTTGGACTTCTTGGAGGTTTTTTGTTTGGGTTTTGTATAAAAAAAACACTTTACTTTCATTGACAACCCTGCTGTGAATCAGGGTATGAATTTTCCTGATGTATTTCTAGTGTTTTCTTATCCACAGGAACTTCAGGCATTATCCTCAATAGCAAATGTATTTAAATAAGGTCAACAAAATTCCACTAAAATTTATGCAGTTTTCTGAAGAAACAATGAATTGTTTTCCTTGATCCCTCTTAGAACTTGAAAATTCAAATATTTAGTTACACTAGATTAGTTTACATGCCCTGATTATTTTATTATATGTATAAAGTATCACCATACGCTGATCTAACAGAACTCTGAAAAGGGAAGAATTGCTGATGTTCTTTGCAGTCACTTTGCAGACTGACCCATTTTTACTGATATTTGAGGAGTTAAGCACCATTAATTGAACATATATTTACTACTTTGAGTATCAAAATGCAAACAATTACATTTATATTTTACATTTGTATTAAGTTCTGAGTTTTGGAAAGGTGCTGAACATATTCAGTTTCTTCTGTGTTCTGGCAAGTGCCTGCAGAAGTGCATGCTGTCATCCTAAGACACTGATAAGGACAATAAGGAGAGCAGCAGCAGCATTCCTTTTTTTATTCTATCATATATAACATGCTTGTCAAACAAAATACAGCACAGTGGGGTAATCACTTGTGCTGGTTTGAGCTGAAGTAGAGTTAACTTTCTTCACAGTGGCTAGTATGGGGCTATGTTTGGGTTTTGTGCTGAACACAGAGCTGATAATGCAGAGATGTTTTTGTTACTGCTGAGCAGAGCTCACACAGAGTCAAGGCCTTTGCTGCTTTCTGTACTGCCACACTGGCAAGGGAGTTGGGGATGCATGGGAGATTGGGAGGAGACACAGCTGGGACAGGTGACCCAAACTGACCAGAGGGATATTCCATACCATAGGACATCATGCTCAGGATATAAGGTGGGAGGAACATCTGGAGTGATGGTGTTTGTCTTCCCAAGGAACCGTTACGCGTGATGGGCCCTGCTCTGCTGGAGATGGCTAAACACCTCCTGTCTGTGGGAAGCAGTGAATTAATTCCTTGTTTTGCTTTGCTTGTGTGTGCAGCTTTTGCTTTCTCTATTAAACTGTCTTTATCTCAACCCATGAGTTTTTGTAGCTTTTACCCTTCTGATTCGCTCCCCCATCCCGTTGGTTCTTGGCTGCTGGCTGGGGTTAAACCACGACATGACTGCAGTGAGTGAGCAAGTTTCTGAGCAGGAGCAGTACCCTGGCTGTTCTGTGACTGGAGCAGTTAGGCTGTTTTTAGGACCTGAGCCAGTGGCTCTCCGTGGCTCTGCTTGTGCTGTGCTGTGAGCAGCCAACCCAGGGGTCTGAAACCATCCCTGCACTGCACAGCATCTGTAGATTATTCATGGACTGCTTGTGCATTATTCTGTCTCTCTGCTAAACCAAGGCCCCTTGAGGCCCTAGGCAGGATGAGACTACCTTTATCAGGTGCCATATGAGCAGGGAGACAGAGGGGTTGCTACCCCCTGCCTAGCAGCAGTCTGTACGTTTCTCCGGCCAGGCACAGACACATAACGGCACGGCTCGTGTTCCGGATGGAAGCAATGAGGGAACATGCTGAGAAAAATAATTGAAAACCAAGATGCTTTTAAAAGTAATCAAATTACTCCTTGGGATTAAATTTTTAGAGCCAAATTTTAGCCTTCCTTATTCTATGACAATGCCTTGCCAGGACTGCAGAGCTTGGCTCATCTCCATGCCTAGGGAGACTTTACTACTTTTCTGAGTAAATAGAACATATCAAGCCAGATTCTCCTTGCTTTTCTGCCTAAGTAAACGCACTGCTTTGTCAGTTGGGTCCTCCCTGATTTATACATATGCCCATGCAAGAAAACAGCAAGAGAATGGCTCTACAGCTGCTTAAACCCTTCTTGCTGTCACTGACTCTGCTCCCAGAGCGCTTAGGGAAGGCACTGGTAATGAAAGATAAGAGAGCATGATTACTTGGGGTGTGATTACTTCTTCAGGGATCTCTTCCTGGCGTGTGCACATGTCTGCAACATGCACAGATGCGTAAGAGTGGGACACTCCTCCTTTGAATGAGGAAACCTGACTTCCAGCTAACAACCCTGACACCTGCATGAGGAATTGCCAAGGTTGTATTCAGTGCATCAGGTGCACCCAGGCTACAGTTTCTAGGCAAGAGCTACTAACATGATATGGGCTATTGCAATGAGGTTTCTTAGCATGTGAACTTGGGTGCTTTACACAGCCTCAGGGAGATGCTTTTAAAGAATATGTGCTTTATGTGTGTGTGTGTGTATATACATTTCTATCAATGTTTAAGCTGAACTCAAATTAATAGTTTGAGGTAAGCAAAGAGAGAAAACTGTGGGGGACAATATATAAATATATATATATTTATATACTGCAACTAACTGTGACAAATACAGCAGCCTAAGCTCTGTTGCATTGAGGTGTAGCATTATAACATATGTATCTGTCTTGCCTGTTTCTTACACTAAGCCCATCAGTATGTTCTTTGAAGATTTTTGTGTCATATATCCTACACTGTGCTCTGACAGTATCTAGGCACTACAGAGTGAGTTAAGAATGGACTGACACTTCCAAGACTGTCCCTTGCTGTTAATTTAGCACTGTTTCATGTGAAAAATATCTTCAGAATGGTTGTTTCTTACTCAGATAACAGACCTGTCTACCCTTCCAATTGACAACTCCATCCTTTCCACTTCAGAAAACAGAGGGTATCATTAAAATGTTGACATTCACCAAACATTCGTAAAATTTATCATAGCATTTCGTGTTCTCTGTATAGGAATATCACAAAAAGAAAACAATAAATGTAAATACCAAGGTCTGGTATATGTCAATATTTTAGTGGAACCCATACTGTCAAAGATCTCAGAACCAACCATTTGCTCAAGAAAAATATCCTCACTTCTTTACTATTCTGGTTCTTGAAAATCAGCAGACAGGTCTTACTAAAATTAGATTTGTAGTGCCCCAAGGTGAGAGTGACGACATCTGTAGTCTCATTATAGGACTTCTCTTCTTCCACAAATGCATCCATCAAATGTGATAGGAAAGAATTCATGTAATGAAATTGCATGTGCAGGCTTCTTTGGAAACTTGGTTCAATATTCACTGAAATCAGTGGAATTACTTAGTCATGACCTTGTGCTAATTTTTGGTTTTGCAAGCCAAGTTCCTAAGTGACAAGGCTAAACTCTTTTTTCTAGTTGTTTCCAAAACCCAAAAGATCTTCTAAGTAATAATGTGTCATTTTCAGATTGCACTAAATCCATGGGTGATTTATGACTAAATGTAAACATTTATGGGCATAAGATTATCAAAGAATATCAAAGTTGCTCAATCAGATCAGTCTCAGACTCAGAAAATGACCACATGCATGACAAGACATTATAGGAAATCATGTACTACAACAATGCAACCATAGAGTAATTTTCTTCCTGCCCTTTTGTCAGATAGAAAGAGCTCTTGAAATATACATGTTTATTCCTTCCTTGGTTTTGTTGCTCTTCTAATATAACCATGAAGGTCTTGTTGTCCAAAAATGAATAAAGTGACTTCTGGCCTTTTCCCAAAATGTGGATACAATGCAGATACAGAGCTCAGCCTCTCTCTTATTAGTTTGGTTGGAAATTTCCCATTGCGTCTCCTGCCATTGGAAGAATTTTTTCTGTTGAGACTTAACTCATAAATATATCACAAAGTCAACCAAAAGGATTTATGAAACACTTGTTTAATTTCTAAAATGGTATCATACAAAAATGGGGAAAACTTTCAGAGGTATGGAAAATTTAAAAACCCATGGCTTTTATTTTCTTTTTCAAAATTATCTTGCTACATATTCATCAACTTATTTTCTACACAGTTAAAAATCACCAGAAACTGCATCATTCTTAGTTAACTGAAGTGTGCTCCCTAGAAAATAAATCTTTCACATTTTTTTTGTCATGCCCTGAGATGGTTTTATTGGTCAATCTAAATTTTCCATGAAATCAGCTTTTTTTTTGGCTACTAAAGGAAAAATATCAACTGTTTTTGTGCTCTGTTTTGCCCTGTTTGTTCATACAGTGTCACACCTGAAGCTACACGAAGGCCTTGCTAGGTGCAGGAAGCAGTTGTTATCATTATGGTTGACTGGAAAGCAATGTTACATGTTACAAGGTCTGTGGAATATAAAGTATTTGACATATGAAATGGGTCTGATTGTGGCAAATCAGAAAAGCATTTGCTCTGTTAACTATGGTGCTTTCTTGTGTCCAGGAGCTCTGGTTTTTTATTATGTTTGAACAACTCTTAGTGCAATGCAGTGATAGTTCAGCACTTGAGCTCTCACAAGCTACAGTGACAGAAGTAGAAATAAATAATAAATACAGCAGTGCTCGCAGCTCCTAAAATATTGATGCTTTGGAAGCCACAATAAAAACAATATCTCACATTTCAAGCTCAATAAAACATGTCAGTTTTGTAAAACTTGTGGAGATGTAAAACCTCTTGTCAACCTTTGTCCTTCTGGCACTGCTGAATTTAGTAAGCCTAATTCTTGAGTCATCTGCTTGGCTTAACCCACTCCTGTTTTATTGTTTAAACACTACTGATTTACACTATACTTTGCCTTAGACAGGGCAGTCAGACTGTGTTCTTTGATCCCCATGGGAGCATGCATTAATAAAGGTGAGAAGAAAAGTTATAACTGCAGAAATTGAGAGCAAATGAAGGTCCTTTGTAAATGGCTCCTGGTATCTGACAATGATTTCAAATTACATTTCTGTGTATGTGTGTACTTGTAGCCAGTGCTTTAGCATGTCAATAGCTCCTAGTGCACTTTAGAAAAGATGCTCTGAACATTAATAATCTGTAGAGCTAAGCTATCGTGGTTCAGATAGTTGTATAAAAATAGCACCATCGCTGTGCTAGAAATGAAAAGGAAAAAAATCAACCTGTAAAAAAGACACTGTAAGAGCAGGAGGCTAATAAACAAAAGTGCTAGACATTACAGCTGAGAACTATGCAGTTTCTTCTTGAGGGTACACTAGAAAAAAAACTATTATTCCTTTACAAAGTAAGATCCAGTTATCAGGCATCAAGAAATATGAGAAGTAAGCTGTAGGCTCTACACTAGGCCACATTCCTGACCTCAATTCCTTTGGCTGTTTGGGAGCAAACAGAAGTTTCTACACTTTCTATATTCAAATTTGGAAAGGGTCACTGTGTGGTCTAATAGTCCTGGCTACACAAAGTATCTGACAGTTTTTCATATGACCACTCATGACCTTTCTTAATGTGGAAGAGGCTATGAATTTACTCATTATCACTGAAAACTAATAGTCAGTTGTGTACACCAGCATGTAATAAAACCTCCACTAAAATTTATTGATAAATGTTTGTGACATATACAATCAAAATTCTATAAAAGTCTTTGGAATCTGGAATTGCAGTATTCTCAGATTTTGCTGGTGACCTTCACTGAACTGACTGTAATTTGGAAATACTGTGAAATCCATAAAGGCTAATTTTGCAACTAGCCAAATGTTGAATGTGGGTTATGATTTCCAAGGCATGTGACTAGATTGATATTTTTGTGTTATTTTACCTCTGATTAGTTGTACTTAGAATATTAAATTTGATTTTTTTTACAGTTAGTATAGCTAGATGTATTTAAATTAGAACATTGATCTCTTTTCTAAGTACAAAGCAGAAGGGCAGACACATAATAGTTTTGAAACATATGGTTGATAGGCCTATATTTTTAATTTATAGCTCTATAATTATGTTTTATTTTTCAGTTTGTAGATATTGGGAAATTACTTTTAAGATGGTACTGAATTATTTTGAATTTGGCTCATGAGATATCTTGCTGCAGTACAAATTCTAGGCTCGTAAGAAAATCATAGAAGCATAGAACCAACCAGATTGGAAAAGATCTCAAAGATCATTGAGTCTAACCCTACCATGGTCACTAGCCCATGGCACTAAGTGCCACATCCAGTCTCATCTTGAAAACCTCCAGGGATGGTGAATCCACCACCTCCCTGGGCAGCACATTCCAATGCCTGAGCACTCTTTATGTAAAAAATCTTTTCCTAATATCCAACCTAAACCTCTCCTGGCAGAGCTTGAGTCTGTGCCCTCTTGTCCTGCTGCTGGTTGTCTGGGAAGAGAGACCAACTCCCCCAAAACAAAAGCTAAAAGAAGAAAATATACCAGTTCTTGTTTTCTTAGTGAATATTTAGAAATTTTTTCCTTTTCAAATTTTATAACTATTGCAGGTTTGGGGGTTTTTTAATGATTGTCCTATAATCTCCAAATTTTATTGCTGTCCTATGTGCTGGGTCTTTGAGAGACCTCTGCTCTCAATTCCACCAGAGCAACTGGTATGATTTGAGGATAAAAAAAGGCAAAAGAACTCAGTGTAGTAAGATTAGACTGACCAGATGTGACCAGCTGTGAGAGCTGGTGGGAGCTGAGCACTCACACAGCCCCTCTGACTGGCCACTCAGCATCTATGCAGTGTTTCCCTCACTATCCTGCAAGGCAGAGAAACAGGTCTAACTCATTTTTCAGGTTAGGAGCTGAGGATCAGGGTGAAGCTGTATTTCAGGCTGAGCACCCATCCTGGATTACACAGTGGGAGCAGCCCTTTTTCCCATTAGATGCTGGATCTGCAGTGGCCCCAGGATAAGGTGGGATGGAGTGTTAGCATGACAGACCCTAGGAGGAAGATGGAATACATCAGTGCAGGCTGGGTCATCTCTAGGGCTACCATCGTGACTAGGGAATAGGACCATGAGACACAGATCGTTTGGAGGGGAGTAGGGATGATGCCTTTATCAGTTCTCATTCCTGCCCTCAGGAAATGCCCACTCAGCAGATAAACTAAGTATCTTGACCAGAGTGCAGGTGAAGGGTGACAGAAACATAAGGTGACACATGCTTAAGGCTGGTATCTTGACGTAGAAAAGAAACATAAGGTGACACATGCTTAAGGCTGCTATCCTGACATTACATATTCTGTACTTACATCACTATAACTGGAATAACTTTCCTTTTCCAATCCATTTAATGAAGATGGGATCTTGTAGACCATGTTTTCCACTTTTGCTTCAGCAAATGCTATATCTCTCACAGGCACAAGGCATTTGTGACCAGCAAGCTGAGCAGGCTACATAAGGTGACACATGCTTAAGGCTGCTATCCTGACATTACATATTCTGTACTTACATCACTATAACTGGAATAACTTTCCTTTTCCAATCCATTTAATGAAGATGGGATCTTGTAGACCATGTTTTCCACTTTTGCTTCAGCAAATGCTATATCTCTCACAGGCACAAGGCATTTGTGACCAGCAAGCTGAGCAGGCTTATAGCAAAAAGCTGTCATTCACAGTTTAAAATAGACATCCATTCACATACCATAATGCTTTCTTCTTAATGTATGTTTTAAAGGGTGCAAGGAAAACATGGAACCCAGGCAGCTTTGCAGCTAAGTCTATTTCATCATAGAAGGTTTGCTCATTCTTTTCTCACTGATTGGATTTCTCCTGACAGTTTTCCACTGCTCTGATGGATTCTTGATCTTTCTGGTATGTTTGTGCTATTCCTGGGGATTCTGTGGAAAAATATACTGAGGGAGCCAATAGGGGAAAAAGGAGTTATTTTTTTTTTCCCCTTCATTCATTGTTGGTGTTCTCCAAAGCAAAACCAGCAAGAAGAAAGGGATGTAGGTAACACAGGACTTGGCAGAAAGCCAATGCACAGGAGTGCTTCAGCAGGTTGAACACTAAATCTTTTGTCTATTTCAAAAATCCCTGTTTTATTTTGAGCAGCACAAGTTGTACAAGTCCTTATTCACGTAAGCCACCTGTGCAAGACAGCGCAGCGAAATTTCATGTTTTCTGTTGTCCACACCAGGCCTGATGAACTCTTCACTTTGGGATCTCATCTTTTTCATCCTCTTCTTCTTCTCAATGGAATCGCTCAGTGTCTCTCAAAGCAGTTTGAGAACAGCTGCTCACCCTAACAGAAGATACTGAATGTTTGATGTGATAGCCACTGCTCAGGTATTAACTGATTTACACTGTGGTACATGAAGTACTTTATACTAACAGTGGTCTGATCCCTGAAGTCATCATTCTATGTCATCTGTCCCATGTTTTGTGGCATTGCCAATGATCATCACTCTTTAACCTTACACTACCAGTCTTCCTTGTCTGTGAGCACTCTACTTCTGTCTGCATGTTCCATTTCCTTAATGCCCTGCAACCTTCTGAATCCTTCAGCAGACACAGAGCAGATGCATGATTTTCTTGCCCAAAAGGCAATCATAGACCAGAGTGAGAACTTCAAGTTTTTGCTAACTGGCTTGTTTACTGTAGCACCTGACTTTTACAGGAGTCATTGCATCCCACTGAGTTGCAAGCATGGGCACTTCTCATCCAGGCAGATAATATGAGTAATTCCTGGTGCTTTGTCTATTCAAGGATTTTGAATAAAATTGTGTTCCCTTTTCATTTCCTAAATAAAGAAAAGTAATATATTGTTATGAATAAATTATCTTAGAAAGACACATGTTTTGACCTTGATTTATACAAGCTCTACTAATAATATAGGAATGGACAGAATGAGGTTTGACATTATTTCCTGCAAGGTATTTATAGAACTGTTTGAACAGACTTTACAATAATTAAAACAGAGCATAGGTTATGTTGAAGTAAATGAAGTCAATTTAGTTCATCATAATTTTTATAGTGTTGCAAATTAACATAACAATGACAACTACAGTTGTCACTTACTTGAGCAGCAGCAGTTAATCATTGCAATTAATCATTATTAATACATAATTCATAATGATCAATCATGCTTGACTCTAGGATCATAGTGGGCTTATACTAAATATTATATAAATATAAAAGGATATTAAAAATGTCCAAAACCTAGGAAAATCAGGCCCCCATTTTCCATTTCGATGTACTGATATGAGCTATCACTGACACATGTCTGAGTTTGCATGTCTGAGTTTGTTAGGACTTGTTTAATTTGAATTCATCTTGACAGGTAAGAAGTAAGATTGCAGCATGTATATGCAAATTGCATAAATACCTCATATTTGCCTAAGATAGCTGTTGTATGCCTCATAGATCTGTTAGGTCAGTCAGGCAAAGCTCTTTTTCTCAGAACTGAAATGGTGCTTTGGCCTGGCAATTATCCTCTAACTGTCTCCCCATGGTGAACATCATGAAAAGCAATCTTTCATTTGCAAGATTAGCTCTCAATGCCTCCTCAGCCTCTCTGCTCAAAGGCTGCTGAGGAAGGGCTGCTTCCAAGGTGGACACAGTGCTATGCTTTATACTTGTTGCAATACTCATGGCCAGGAGCACAAGAACCTCTGAAAAGTAATTTTTCAGGTGGCCTATATAGACTCTATAGGTTTACAGACAGCAAGTTACCTACATTCTAGAAGTCCATGTTTGAAATCATGTTTTGGTTTGATTTCAACAATTTATCTGTTTTCTGTAAAGCAGAAGAACAATGACATAAATTAAGTACTTTTCAGAAAGATTTGGAGTACTACTTTTCCGGTTTAATCTGCCTAGACATTGTAATGACTCTTCTTTGTGTGAAAATTAACCAGAGTGATGGCATTTTTCTTCCTGAGTCACCATTACATGTGATGGGGACCTGCTTTCCTGGGGATGGCTGAACCCCTGCCTGTGCATGAAAAGTGGTGACTGAATTCCTTGCTTTGCTTGTGTGTGCAGCTTTTTCTTTTCTTGTAATGCTGTCTTTATCTCAACCCATGAGTTTTCTCACTTTTCTGATTCTCTCTCCCATCTCACTGTTGGAGGAGTGAGACAGCTTAGTTGCCAGCTGGGGTAATCACAGAATCATAGAATATCCTGAGTTGGTAGGGACCCACAAGGATCATCAAAGTCCAACTCTTGGCCCTGCAGAGGACAGCCCCCAAAATCACACCATATGCCTGGGAGCATTGTCCAAACACTTCTTGAACTCTGTCAGGCTTGGTGCTGTGACCTATTGCCTGGGGAGCCTGTTCTATTACCCAACCACCCTCTGAGTGAAAAAACTTTTCCTAATATCCAACCTACCTTCCCCTGACACAGCTTCATGCCATTCCCTCAGGTTAAAAAGATTAACTTCATATTTACAATCACAGTTGCTCTACTCATGAGACTCTCAGGGTTGCAATGGAAAATACAACAGAAGGGAAATAGGTTTATCATATTTGGGGCCTCATGCAAAGAGAAATCCTTCAGAAGAAAGTAATTTGGCTGTCTTTTTAAAGTTCCACTTCACTCTTTTTCACAAGAGCATCCTGAAAAATGCAAAAGGTTCACTGCATTTCAGGAACTACCTTGTTTTCTAACCAGCCACATCAGACATAGTAAACACATACATGCATCACTATTTGCAATCCAGTACTCTTGAAAGCATCAATCTTGTTGAATCCTTCTCTCTGAACTTTGTGTCTGGGAATACAGATACATATTCAGATACATATTGCACCCCAAATGAAATCAATTTATTTTGAATGGAAGGCTGTCTTAGAGGGTTTTTTCCCCTTGAGAAGTGAAAAGCAAATGCATGTTTTGATTGAAGTTAATTTTAAATATTTTAGTTTGTGCTAAGGAAAACAGGAGAGAACACTGTGTGCATATCTGTAATGAACTGTAGTAATACTTAGTTCAAAATGACCATTGTTACAGCATACAACAGTGCTCAGAGAAAGCCAAAAATTCAATACAAACTATATAAAAGCATTAAAGTTTGATAACCATATGATTTCTGGACAGAGGGGAACGACTCACTGGAGAAGTTGCTAAGTGCCCTGGTACTGCAAAGGATGTTTAAAAGCAAGTGCTTTTTTCTTAACCAAACAAAATATTTCAAAACCACTTTTAACTTCCTCCATGAAACAAAAGTCTCTTCAAGGGTAGTTTGGCAGAATTAAACTATTAATTCATCAGATTTCAGTAGCGTCTGATCTCTGAATAACATGCACACTGTTTTCTGCCTGAAGGACAAGCAGAGCCATGGGACTCCTGCAAGTGGGTAGATGTCATCAGAGCAAGCTTAGAGCAGCAGATAAAACTGTGCCATATTTGCCTCAAAACGGGCCAGGCAACAGGGAGACATCCACTGTCAAATAATGAATTCAAAATTAGTCCTCTTACCACAGGTATCATTTCAATCTTGTTTTCAATCTTGTTTTCATTTTGCCAACAATTTTTTTCCTGACTTTAAAGATCCCTCATGAAACTGTTGTTTTTATCATGTGGTGTACCCATCCTCTGGGAAATCACTCCTTGCACTGCCAAGGACACAAGTTCACTTTTCAGCTTCAGTCCAGTCCTTGGCCATGTGTCTCTCCTGACCTGTCAATGACACTCTTATTTCTGTAACTGCTGAGCTCAAGAAGATGTTAGCAGAGAAAATTATTTCTATACATATTGCAACCATGCACAAGCCCTGAACTATGAGGTTAGCAGTAGCATGGAAGATCTGCAAATAAGACTCTGATGTACATTTTATTTCTGAGCCCTGGCAAGGAGTTACTATTTTATTAAAATAGGACTGTGCTGCCTTTCTCCCTGGCACATTCTTACTGTTTATTGCCTAAATTAAGTTAAAAATGTATTCCCTCTTGTCCTTCTAATTTTTGCTCAGAACAACACTTAGAACTGGAGGGAAGTGAGCAGAAAATACTTGAAAAATAATGCTGCTATTAAAAAAACATTTTAAGTGTTTCTCTTCCTAAAAACTAATAATTCCAAAAGTTTTCAGCACAAATGTAGGCCTGAAACAACCTGTGATACAAGAAGGTCATATCAGGAAGAAGATATTAATAAAAGATCCTATTAGGAGTTTTCAATTGCAGTTTTGGAGTGAGAGGCAAATGTTCTCTAACCCCTCCTTGCAATGGTAAATCTTTGATTGTGTTCAGCTCTCTTTCACTCAGGTCTCACAGATTCAAGATGAAGTGGGCAAAGCTTCTTTCTAGGCATATTTTTTTACATCTTATTTATTTATATTGGTCACTCTTGTGTTGATAAACAATTACTACCCAGTTTCAAAGTGCAGAGTGAAGGTCTCAACAAGATTGATGCTTTCAAGAGTACTGGATTGCAAATAGTGATGCATGTATGTGTTTACTATGTCTGATGTGGCTGGTTAGAAAACAAGGTAGTTCCTGAAATGCAGTGAACCTTTTGCATTTTTCAGGATGCTCTTGTGAAAAAGAGTGAAGTGGAACTTTAAAAAGACAGCCAAATTACTTTCTTCTGAAGGATTTCTCTTTGCATGAGGCCCCAAATATGATAAACCTATTTCCCTTCTGTTGTATTTTCCATTGCAACCCTGAGAGTCTCATGAGTAGAGCAACTGTGATTGTAAATATGAAGTTAATCTTTTAAAAAATTGATATAATAAAACTTTGTACTATATGATGGGTGAGTGTCTTAAATATAAAGGAAATAAAAATAAGAAACAAATATACAAAGTAAAATTTTAGCTATATGTTGATGTTCATGTCTAGAAAGTCAGTGCTTATCTTAGGAAGACACAAACCAATTAATGTGTATGTGAATGAGTGACATGGTCACATTGACAGTTGCAGGCATGAGGAATGTGTTATGCTATATTATTCTATTCCTCACACCATTTAGGAGTGCACATAAATTATTGCAAATCCCAACAGTGCCAAATGAATTTGCATATTATTTGCATGAGAAGTTGCAGGCATGCAGCAAAACAGGTATATCTATACACACAGTGGAATACGAATACTTATTTTTCAGTCTTTGTAAAAGTTTTGGTAAAACTCTTAACTTGAAAACTGAGAATGCTTGATAGCAAAAGATATGAATGAGAAGTCTGAAAATCTGCACACTTGTGTAAGTCTGTGTATTTCCTGTGTGTCCCCCTGCTCGGGTAATAAAAGATCATTTTTCCCAGATGTGAGCTTGCTGTGTGTTTTTTGCTGTGTTGGACTGCATGAATACCCTGTGCAATCTCAGCATTTCATTGCTCTTACATGAATTGAATGATCTGAAAATGTAGTCAAGGGCTGGTCTTCAGAAATACAGGTGTGTGTTACCTAGAGCCACTTCCCCATCAATACTGATAAATGTTTACTTGAGACGGTTCAAGTGCT